>NW_019384335.1:1019946-1037699 GCF_000671375.1 Centruroides sculpturatus | reverse complement strand
GCGAAGCAGCAAAGAATTTTAATTTTGCTAATGTTTGCAAAAAACAAAACCAAAATAATAATAATAATAATAATAATGGTGCACGACAGTTATATTTTACTAGCAGTTACTTGATTTTCTGCTTAAACTTGTATAAACAAATCCAGATTGTTACATCAATAGTGAATGTACTAAATAAACATTTGACTAGGGATTGCACATTGCAGATAAGTAGTTTAGCGTGATTTAAGTGTTTTATTCTGTAAAAAAGTAGCATTAAAATAAAAAAAATTAGACTTAAATAATCTTTTACTAAGGTTTTTTTCTTTTCATATTGTTTACCTAGACTGTATTTATAATTAGGACGTATTATACTGGTGTAGTTTCTGTCCAGCAAAGAGAAATCTTAGTCAAAATGTAAAACAAAATAACTTTCAGGTGAAAATAAAGTTATTTTGTTTTACATTTTGAGAAAGACTTCCTCTCTTTGCTAATCAGAAATTACACTAGTATAATAAGTCCTATTTATAAACAAGTTCCAAGTAGGCATTATAAAAGAAAACACGTAAAACATTAAGGACATAGGGGTAAAAAGAATTTTACTAAGGTTATTCAGCAGGAGACATTGAAATATTTTTTTTAACAAAGAACAAAAATAGGAGATGCTATTGAATACGATCGAATATCCAATACTTCTTGTTCCAAATGGTTTCGATGTGACAGCACTTTCATTTTTGCTTCTTCTTCCCTACAAGTGTTCTTTCGGTAACAATTTACATCAATCAAAACAACCTGAAATTCCACTGTTTCTTCTACAGCATTTATTCAATTCCTAGGCACGATTTCTCAATATTATTTACATGTGTTGTCGTATATCGATCCACTATTTTGTATAATATCGAATAACATTATTTAAATGTTGATCCTATTTGATCACATAAATCACGGGGTAAGTTGTTTTTACTTTATTTAATTTATTATCTGGCAATATATTTTCTACGGGGAATACAGAATATTTTTTTTTTTTTTCTTTGTTTTCTTAGCTTGAGAGAAGTGAAATTTTCGTAAAGCACTTTTGAATATGCTTCACTGGAAATATTTCTTTACTACTTGTTTTATTGTCTGAAAATGATTAGGTTCTTACGAAAAAACTGCTAGTTTGATATTTTTCTTTTCCTTTTTTTCTTGAAGCTCTTCTTGCAGTTTGCAAACCTGAGTTTAAGATGTTGACTAGACAGGCATTAACATGCCTGAAGACACATCCAATACAAGTGCAGAATATGGTTCTGTAGTGTTAAAATTCCACTTTAAAGAGTTTTTAAAACGATACAATAAATCCTTTATAGTGAGGAGTGAATGAAAGGATTCAGAAAGTTTTCAATGTAAATTTAAACTCCCCTTTCGTATAAATATAAAAATAAAATTTTAATAAAATACAGTATATGCTCTCTTCATTTTATTAGAGTCTTGTCCCTGTACATCACACTTTCGCTGATAACAACGAACTCTTGCCTGTCATCCATCTTTTAAAAATTATATTAAGTTCTTTGTGTAAATATACATTAATTAAATCTCCGTTAACAGGTTGTATTTATTAAATGATGCTCAAGGCTTCAATTGTCCGTCGTAGTTTCATTGCGGAATATCATTTAAGTTGTAAATGACTTTGTAGCCTGAAGATAGACGATTATTAAAGATATAATGACTATAAATCTCAAAAGATTCATACGTCTCATTTATTAATTTTACAATTCTTTTACGAGTAATTTATTGTAAAATATCATTCTTAATGATGTAATGTAAGCTATACCTGATTTGTTAAACAATTATTCTCTTATGTGGGATCGATATATACCGGACGTTGTCTGAAAGCAGGAAGTGTCGTCATTCTCCAGCATCCGTATGAGGAGCAGCGAGAGATTTTACTTCCTGACAGGAAAGAGCAAGTGAAGTATCATTGCTTGGTAATTGCGTTAGAAATACACGTTTTATATTATAATTTAATGTCATATATTTTATTACTATAATTCTGAATTTTAAAAAAAAATTACTGCATGATTATTAAAATTTATTTTTATATTAAATTAATTTATAACGAGCAAAAATTATTGTGACATCTTCACAATGCTGGGCTGCTATTTGTAATATTTTATGTTTATTTAATTTGAAATATATGCTTTTGATCTCAGTGTCATGCCCCTGTATATCATACTTTTCCTGATAACAACAGAGTCATGCAGGTCATCTATGTAACTCCATTCTGGGGAGAATTTTTGAATTTAAATCACGTTACTTCCGGTTCAAACTGAAACTTCGTACATACATTTTTTTCAAATTTTATCTCAATAATCATTATTATTTTGTATGTAACTTTTCATATAGAAAATGTGTTTAAACATCTTAATATTAATTTAAATAATTTTGTAAAATCCATTTGTTTAGATATTTGAATAAAATCTGTTGGAAAATGTTGACAATACTCCAAATTCACGTAGGCCTAAATACGCTTGAAAGGGCCTCTACTGCAGCAGTCTAGATCTTTAAAACCATTTCTTGATCCGCCCGATCACTCTAAATAATTGTCATTTTTAAATTATTTCTAATGTTATTTGTATATTTTTACATAAAAGATGTAGATCTTCGACGTCATTTTTTCCTATATAAAGTATCTTTGATACCATTGGTCTCGTTTGTATACCATCAAAAACTGTGCATCAATAGCTGAACAAGATTGAAAATTACCATTAATTGTAAAACGACTTTCAGTAAATTAATTATATTGATTATTTACTGCATATTTTAAACATGGTTATTAATTTTCATAGCTTTAGTTTGAAATTGTCGGATTTATATTTAAGCTAAACAAGTTAAGCTTAGTGCCTCTCTCTTAGATTATAGTTTCAGATCTTATAATTTTAAATTACTTTTTATTTAACAGAGATAAAGTGCCTTTAATAAGTTATAACCTTAGGCTACACAAGTCTAATTCTAACAGTAGTATATTCCAATTTATAACCGTAAAAGCCATATNTAAAATGATAGAATGGATGCCAAAATAATTAGAATTATATAAAATTATTTTTTTAAAGTATTTATTGTGTATAATTTATGTTAATATCAAAAGTCAGAAGTCTTGTTATAATGCTATAGGAGTAAGAATGGTCGTATTTTCGCTTTCTGTCTCTCCTCATACCAATTAGATTAATTAGCAAAATATTTTTCGATAGTATAAACTGTTTTAACTTTAAATACCGAAAATCAATATTATCAAAGGATTTTAATGCATATTTACTGAAAAATTAAAATTTGATTTTACATTTCTTTAACCTAATTTTTTTTCAAATCTGCAATATATAAATGGTTCGATCAATTTCTTTCAAACTTTTTTAATACAAACCTATGTTCTCAAATGTTTTAAAGATGGCTCCACACTCATTTTTAACAATTCAAAGTCTATCGAATATTACTGGTAAAGTTTTAGAAACTTTCGTTGATATAAGCGAAAAAAAACAATTCCTTCAGTATTTCAGAAATGTCAGAAATATAGAATAAATTTCAGTATTTCAAGAAATTTTAAATCAGTGGCCCATTATAACTTTATGGGGCCCATGAAAATTTAAATTATGGGTCCCATGTAGAGTGTTAACTTCAGATATTTTTATTCAAAGGAATTTATGGTGGAAATATTTTCTTATAAAAGATTAGTTTGAGGCCCCTGTTAATGGGGCTCCAGGCAATTCCCCTTTTTGCCCATAGGATAACGTGCCACTGATTTGAATATTAGAATTTTCTCTTTAATAGTTTCCGATTGTAATTAAAATTATTACTTTTAAAGTCTTAAGTGCTTTAAGTAGATTTGAGCGACTGTTTATTATATATTTTTGGCCTCTTATGGTCTTTTTTGGATAAGCCTTAATATCTGGAAATTATTTGAAGTGAACACCTCAGGATGTATTTACTTAAATTCTTTTTACATTGATTATTCTCCATACATTTATCTCATGTGCCAATGCTCACGTTAGTTAATTAATGAAATTACTGTTTGTCGTGATACTCGATTAATAGTAAACAATATTAAATAATATTCTCTGTAGATAAAAATAAATGAATTATCTAGAAACTTTATGGTCTAATTGTTTATTATACAAAATATTTGAGTTTCCAATTAGCATGATTTCGACACGAGATAATAATTCAAGAAGATTTTCTTCCAGTTTTAAGCATGTTGATGTACTTTAAAATCGACTTTTATATTGTTTGGCTTGTATTTGGTAAGGTTTTCTCTTTATCTAAATTTTGCCTTCTAGATATAATGCATACAGTACGTTACAATCCTTTGTTTTTTCACAAAATTTTGAGCTTAGAATTATTATTTTTTGTTTGGAATTACAGATTTAAAGTATGGCTATAAAATACGCTGCTTATTTCAGATTAGAAAGTGTTACTCAACAATTCTTCAGCGCAAAAGAAAGAAATGTTTTAATGAATACCATTTCATAACGCAGTTATAGATTTGAAATACACAACTCATTACTCTTGACACTTGTTATTCAGATCACTTAGTGCTCAGAAAATCGGTTTGCAGGCCAATAATAAACACGTTCATTTAATATTAACTCTTGTTGCTTGTTTTAAAGACGTAAGGTGTTATTATACGGTAACAAACTACAATTAACTTCTCGAAAACTGACAACAAAATGATTATGCTTATTAGCATGCCTCAATTTTCCGTGTAAACACTAAATGTAGCACTGAATGTAAATAGCAGACGGCTGCATGTGATTAAGGACTTAATCTACCGCTTTGGAGGACTCCGGGGTCGAAAATCCCAAGGAAAGTCGAACCCCTATCCTGAGCATCAGGCCGAATCTTAATAGGTCTGGTCACATAATGGGCTTGCTAGAAAAGTCCCTCTTAGTGCTCATATGACGGAGTTATAGAAATTTCTCTGGGAAACCCGGATTAAATTCAGGGGAGCAATTTCAGGAATTTTTCATGGGTGGTCTGTTTGAGATATTTCAGATCTTTCCCTCACCATCCGCTCTTCCTTGTGAGTTTTGTCGAACCAACAATGCATATGATTAAAAAGACCCTCTTAGTGCCCACAAGGCATAAACAAATGAAAAAAAAAAGAAAAAGGATAAGTAAACAAATAAGAAAAATGCATTATTCTGCATCAGTAATTGTGTTTATTCTTAGTGAAACTTTTTATATTCTTTTCAATAATTAGGTAATGACGAATAATTAGAGAAAAGTAATTTAAGGTAAAAAGCATATTAAAAATAAGCACTTAAATTATATTGTAACATTGTACATAATTAAGAAGTGAAACATAAAAGTTTCGATTAAACAAATGCTATGTAAATCGCTGCTGCTTTGGTTAGATGATTGTAGTTAACTGCAATCATCTAACCAAAACAGCAGCGTGTATAATCTTCTGTGACCAACATGTAAGAGCAAAGAACACGTATAAAGCTTTCAGGGAGTCACGAAGCAAACATTAACGCCAGTGCATCAGCCATATTACCTTGATTTAGCAGCTTAAGGCTTCTTTCTATTTTCGAAATTAAAATTGAACTTGAAAGGTTACCACTTTAATAAAGTTTATATAAAATTCCACGAAATTGGCAGACAAAACTAGCTCCAAAATTAAACTACCGACATTACATCGAATCAAATGGAATCGTTGGTTTCTCCTTATTAATTTCGACTACTTTGAAAGTTATTAATAAGAACAAAGATTACTCTTACAAATATCTATTTGATTTTATAATTCCCAGAACTTATGAATTGCATCTCAAACATATAACTTTATCCAATAGTTGCAAGGACGTTGAATATTATTTATGAATGTTTTCTTTAACTTACTAATTTTTAAGAACATAAAGAGCTTTAGAAACGATCGTTTCTTAGTTTACTTTAAATATTTCATCACATTATTTTATATTTCAATATTTACACTTGTTAATTGAAAAATTACGGCTAACTTATGTGATATATTACATCAATATTTTTCAAATAAATATTTGTTTCGCATATTTATTTCATTTTGTAAACATAACTGAAGCCTTTATTAACCAATTCATCGCAAATAATTTTAAAATAATACTTTAAAAAATTTTAGAATAATAAATAACATCATTGTTTAATAATTTGGTTTATTTGGTTATGGCAAGACGACACGTAGGCAATCTGCTCAGGAGGGATGCCTCCCAGGAGGACTTTTATGGTAAACTGGTCTCTATTTATGTGTTAAAAACATGAAGAAAACCAGGAAACTGCACGTGGCCAGCCCGTTGGAGAGGCTCGAACTTACTACCAGAGGTTCAGTGGTTTTATCTACTCGTCCACTGGTGGGCTATTGTTTAATATTTTAATTGAAAATTTATATCACTGACTGAATCGAATTGATTGGATTTTTAAGCTTACTCTCTCAATATCGCGTACGTAATCAAAATAAACACCGTTTAACAATTAACAAAATAAATATTGTATTGAATGAAACAATCACAGATTAAAATACTTGACGCCTAGACTTTGACTTTAAATGTCATAAAGAATATCTACAGAAACGAGCAATGAAATTACACAATTCAATAAAACTTCGAGTAATTTTAATTACTTATATTATTAGAAATATTCTTTTCCTTATCACTTACTTTCCCCAAACAATCCGTATAAATGTATTTAATTGATATCTAAATTACTCATAGCTGTCAGTACCGAACTTCTCTGGAATTTCCTAGTGGAGTAATAAAAGGCATTAGTCAATAACAATATAATTTGAAATAAACGTACGAAATATTCAATTAATCAGGTAAATCTTTGCCAAATGGCATAATAATTGTCGAAAAGCTTTATTGAAAATGTTTATAATTTGATTATAGAAAATATATTTAATTTTTTTTTGTAATTTATGAACATTTTCTTTGTTTTTCGTATGTAAATTATATCCATTTTCAAAGAACCTTCAGATGTCTCTTCACAGAAACTTCTAATTAACAAGCTCGCAGATAATTCGTGTTCAAAAATTATTAAAGTACTATTATTATACAAAAATTATACAGTATATTATTACATATAATCACTCTTTTCATAATAAAAAGAGATAATTTAATTGTAATCACACTTGTTTACTTCTGATTACAGTTAAAAATGGCTAGATATTTTTTACACTGTGCAAATATAGAGATATTTACACAGTAAAAATACGTATACGTAGAAGACATATTAATTATAAAATTAACGTATTGTGTAAATATTTTCAGCCATTTTAAATTGAAACTATGTATTTTTAGTTATTGGTTTGTCACCTAAAAAACTTTCTAAATTGTTTTGCATATTTTTTGCAGAAGCCCAAAATAAAAGATAGTTTATGCAATGGAAGGCATTTCCTGATGATTTAACATAACAAAAAGTGAAGCCATTTTAGTTTCTTCTACATAATTTTCATTGTTTATTTCTACTCCAAAATAAATTTAAAATACTTTTAAAGGAATTTTTACTTATTAAAATATTTATTATAACCAATCATATTATTTAATTTTTAATAGAAAAAGCTAACAAGTATATACTTTTTATTATAGATTATATTTAATGTTGTATAAATAATTTGAATTAGTAGATTTTTTTATTTATAAATTTATAACGAATATGTTGAAAACCTATTTTGAAATGAGCTGTAAAATGTTTCAAAATTAAGTCAGAAGCATAATACAGTATATATACAAAATGACCCCCCAAAATTTAAATAATTTTGTAAAATCCATTTGTTTAGATATTTGAATAAAATCTGTTGGAAAATGTTGACAATACTCCAAATTCACGTAGGCCTAAATACGCTTGAAAGGGCCTCTACTGCAGCAGTCTAGATCTTTAAAACCATTTCTTGATCCGCCCGATCACTCTAAATAATTGTCATTTTTAAATTATTTCTAATGTTATTTGTATATTTTTACATAAAAGATGTAGATCTTCGACGTCATTTTTTCCTATATAAAGTATCTTTGATACCATTGGTCTCGTTTGTATACCATCAAAAACTGTGCATCAATAGCTGAACAAGATTGAAAATTACCATTAATTGTAAAACGACTTTCAGTAAATTAATTATATTGATTATTTACTGCATATTTTAAACATGGTTATTAATTTTCATAGCTTTAGTTTGAAATTGTCGGATTTATATTTAAGCTAAACAAGTTAAGCTTAGTGCCTCTCTCTTAGATTATAGTTTCAGATCTTATAATTTTAAATTACTTTTTATTTAACAGAGATAAAGTGCCTTTAATAAGTTATAACCTTAGGCTACACAAGTCTAATTCTAACAGTAGTATATTCCAATTTATAACCGTAAAAGCCATATTAAAAAATTTAAAAAATAGTAATTTATTATAATTTTAGCATAATTTATTACTGGTTATATTTAATTACAGTTTGAAGAATTTTTCTTTTATAATTTTATTAATAATTACTATAATTTATTATATTTTTTATAAATCTGCCAACACGAGAAGACATGATAAATAATGAATAAAATGCTATCGATGCTGGAAATGTTTAAACAAAATTACTAAAAAATCATAAAAAAAAAACATTACAAAGATAAATCCATAAATTTGTTAATCCAAATAAAATAATAATTTTAAAATTTTAAGTTGTAATAAAATATTCAATACGTTTAAACAGAATAATTTAATTTAAAAATATAATGTGTAAATATAAATTATTATTATAAAATACTACTATAATAAAATATAATTTTACATGTTAGTATAATGAATAAAAATTTATAAATTATTATATATATATAACATTGATTATAGAAAATTTTAATTATTTATATTAATTATATAAATAGAAATGTACAGTACGTATCTAATTTTGTTAAAAGCCAGGAAACTTTTTATATCTGCTCAAAAAGAAAAAAATATGATCGTAAAGGCACAGTGGCTCATTATAGCTTCATGGGACGTAGTCAAACTTGAATTAGGAGGCCCAATGTACAGTGATTTCAAACATTTTGAGGGGAATTTTTGAGGAGAGATATTTTCTTATAAAAAATTAATTTAATGGAGATTTCAGCAATTATTCTTTTTGCACCGCCGTGAAGGGCAAAATAATGGTTTCAATGCATCTCGTTTGCTGACTTTGCACACTCCAAAGTACACTCCAATGCTGACATTGAAATTTAATTTAAACGAGAAAAAATTATTGTGCAGTTTTAAACGCATTTTCAATTTATTTAATTTAAATTATAAGCTCTACATCTCAAATTAGTAAAGTCTTGTCCCTGTACATCACACTTTCGCTGATAACAACGAACTCTTGCCTGTCATCCATCTTTTAAAAATTATATTAAGTTCTTTGTGTAAATATACATTAATTAAATCTCCGTTAACAGGTTGTATTTATTAAATGATGCTCAAGGCTTCAATTGTCCGTCGTAGTTTCATTGCGGAATATCATTTAAGTTGTAAATGACTTTGTAGCCTGAAGATAGACGATTATTAAAGATATAATGACTATAAATCTCAAAAGATTCATACGTCTCATTTATTAATTTTACAATTCTTTTACGAGTAATTTATTGTAAAATATCATTCTTAATGATGTAATGTAAGCTATACCTGATTTGTTAAACAATTATTCTCTTATGTGGGATCGATATATACCGGACGTTGTCTGAAAGCAGGAAGTGTCGTCATTCTCCAGCATCCGTATGAGGAGCAGCGAGAGATTTTACTTCCTGACAGGAAAGAGCAAGTGAAATATCATTGCTTGGTAATTGCGTTAGAAATACACGTTTTATATTATAATTTAATGTCATATATTTTATTACTATAATTCTGAATTTTAAAAAAAAATTACTGCATGATTATTAAAATTTATTTTTATATTAAATTAATTTATAACGAGCAAAAATTATTGTGACATCTTCACAATGCTGGGCTGCTATTTGTAATATTTTATGTTTATTTAATTTGAAATATATGCTTTTGATCTCAGTGTCATGCCCCTGTATATCATACTTTTCCTGATAACAACAGAGTCATGCAGGTCATCTATGTAACTCCATTCTGGGGAGAATTTTTGAATTTAAATCACGTTACTTCCGGTTCAAACTGAAACTTCGTACATACATTTTTTTCAAATTTTATCTCAATAATCATTATTATTTTGTATGTAACTTTTCATATAGAAAATGTGTTTAAACATCTTAATATTCCAATTAGTGGATAAGAATAAAGATTATATTTTATTTTAATCTTGTTTAAATCTTTAAATTTGAATTTTTAAATTATTAAATATAAGATTAGAAACAACGCAGGGATATTTTTTCTAAAAATAATTGTAAATTATTATTTATCTAAAAACTTTTATTTAATTTTTCTATTCGAATCTCGGCGCTACACACGAACTCATTGATTAATTTTAAAAATATTAAATATATTTATTAAATATTTGAAATATGCATAGAGACACATAAAATAATATACAAATTTATAGACAAGAGAAAATTACCGTAAAATACAATTAAAAAAAATTAGCCAATTTCCGAAGAAATGTATCGAGTAGATTTAACGACAGTAAAAAGCAATAATTTGTAGTGTTAATAACAGTGATAAATTTTAATAAATCTTTTTAAATAATAGTTTCTAATAAATCCCTAAATAATCCTTAAAAATAGTAATACTCTAATAAACAAGAAAAACTCTAATAAATCCCTCATAAAGGGGAAAAACTTTTAATAAATCCCTAATACATAGGAGAAAAACTGTAATAAAACATCTAACCTTTTTATCGTTAAGTATTTATTTATGTTATAAATTTATATCATGGCTTTTATTTGACTCTGTTTAACGTTTAAATAAGAAAATCACAAATTTAGTTATCATTATTTTATATTAATATGCATAAACTAAACTTAAAAAAATTTGGCTTTTATTCTAAAATGATTTTTTCATGAATTTCTGAAAACTTTCTTCAGTTAGTTTAACTTTACTCACATAAACAACAGAATGATGGATGCCCCCTGCATTAATACCACAGCTAAAAAGTATTGTTTTGTGCGGTTTAATGTAAGAACTATATTAAAAAAAAGACAAATAAAAGTAAAATTTATTATGTGCATTTTATTATTATTCTTAAAAACTGTCAGAAAGTTCAGAAAGGAAATTTTTCTTAAGCTTATGAATTGTATTTACAATTCTTAACATCAAATAGAGCGCTTGAATTAAGCTTACGGATCTAAAATAATAATTATTATACAGTAAAACTTGTTTAAAACAGAAAGTTTTATAAACGGTAAAAATTTCTTTACATAGGTTTTACAGTAAAAATCAAAAATATATTGAATGTGTAAGCAAGTTCTAATTAGGAATTTGAAAATTAAACGAATAACTAAAGTTAAATCGAGTAATTTTAAACTAATCAAACTGTGTTATTTGATTGTATGTAGAATTAAAATTGATGAGATGTGCAGCACCTTTTCACGACACCTTACACGTGTCAATCACGTGATTAATTTTGAAAATCACGCGAAATGTTCAAGTATTCAGAAACAATGGAATGTTATTAAAATTTTAATTAAAATAAGCTAATTTATTTTAAAATAATTAAGATATTTTATTATTAAATCACTTTTTAAAAGGATTTTAAGCAATTAAATATGATTAAAAAGTTTTTTTTTCTTTTATAATTATTAATGAAAGGATTATTTATGATAGAATTTTAAATTGAAGACAAAAAATTACTGTGATAAGAATTAAAGTTTCTTAATCTTATCCAGATAAATGAATTTTAATGAAAGGATTATTAATTATATACTTTTATGTTTTTTAACTTTATCTTAATGTTCATTAATCAATTTATACTCAACTATATTTCTATATAATCGTTTATCGTGTTGAATATTTTCAAAAAATTCGTTCCCAAATTGATGATCATTAAATTCGCCAGATTAACGAAACTTAATTGAAGAAGCACATTCGGGTAGATTACTACATTAAATTAAATACACGAAGATAAAAACAGCATTAATGTTGGAACAATTATGCTGTTTTTTACGATGAGAGGGGAATTTATCAATAATCAAGATCGATGCTTTATATGAATTCGATGCTGTATATGTATACGTACAGCTGCACGTATACATGCAACTGTTTATGAAATTTTTCGCTAGTTTTAATTCTACGAACTTTTAATATCAAACATAATTAAGATCTATTATAATAGAATTAATATTTTAGTTCTTAAAAACGAAAATACAGCTAAAACTGCGTAAACTGAATGTTTTTTTCCGTTTTGGACAGGTTCTACTGTACATAGCAATGTCCTAATGTTATCCGGTTGATAACGTAAATAATTACCATTCCTTCGTGCTTAATTAATTATTTAATTATTATATTACGTCTGGCTTATAACTCGTAGGTGCATATATAGTATTCATATTTGATAAGAGAAGGAAAATAATAATATAAACTATATTCTAGACGATATAAAGAAGGTTAATTTTTATTATTAAAGTAAAATTGTATCATTATTTAATGGGTACAAAGTGGAAAGATATTAATTCAGCTTATTTCAGAAGAAATTTAAAATAAATTTTAAAAAAGAGTTATAATCCCGACTTCAAATGAAGGTCTTCAGGCGCAGCTACATCACTAGATAATATTCTAGAAGAATATTAATTAAAAGAGATGCATTTTCTTCTTCAATTCTTTGTCATTATTTCGGCCCTTAAGACAAATAGGTGATTTGTATCCATAGAAAAAAATGCAGTTCGGCACTGTTTGATCTCTTGTGAAAAACACAGGCAAGAAAAAGAAAATCTGCAGAAGAGAGAAAGTAATAATTAAGAAACACAATCGTTCGATATTAAAGTTATTTATTTATTAATGAAAAATGAATAATAATTTTAATATATCTTTAAAAAATTAAAAAAACACGTTTTATTGGTCGAATTTTCGAATTTGGGGTGGAGAACGATGGGATTACCTCATCCCACCATATACATCGTCACAGTGCATTTACACCCCCCCACACACACAGAAATCATAATTGGGAAAAATTGTAGAACTATAAATACACACTGTCTGTCTGTCCTTTCTTAATCTCAAGGACGGTGTAGATGGAGTCTCTGATCGTCTATATACGAACATTTGCTCTTAACCGGAAGTTACGTTATTTCTATAAAAATTTTCTTCTGAATAGAGTTTGATACATGACCAGCATGACTTCATTGTTAACAGGAAAAGTATGATATACAGGGGCACATTACTACTAAAATTGAGAGCATTATGACGAAAAATTACAGCCTGATTACTTGTTAAATTCTGCATTTGATTATGTTTATAGGATTTTGGGCTGGGGAAGATGTGGCGTGGGAACATCTAAAACATGATTTAAACGTATTTTCATAGGCGTGTCATTAATGTTTTAGTCTTCTAGCTTATTTATAAGTAAATGAAATTTGAAGATTTTAGGACACGAATTAGAAAATTAAATAAATTATTAAATAATTAAAAAATATTAAGTTTTTTAAAAAAATTTTAAAATGTATTCAATTATTTTATTGTAATTAAATAAATGTAGCACTTAATGAGTTTTCAAGTTTATGTAAACTTTGTATAATTTTTATTTGTTTTATATTTTATTGATAAACGTGGAAGATAATTACGTAACCAAAGGAAAGATGTGAAAGAGAATGCATTATTATTAGAATGCTACAAAAAAGGCTAATCATTTCTAGCTAATATTTACTGTTTTTCTTTACTTAAAAAATAAATATCTCATTTTATAAGCAAGAGAAAATAATTAAAATTAGACAGGGAATTTCTTTAGTAAACACAAAAAAGAAATATTCAGTTATTCATTTTCATTTATATTATAAAAAATAATGGTCTAGAATGATATTTATCATTATATCAATTCTATTTTCATGAGTAATTTCAAGTTTTTTTTTCCTGCAACCATTATTAGAAATTTTTTAAATTTTTTTGCAATTTTTATAATCGAATTTTTAATTTAAATCCATATTTGTTTTTAAAAAGATACTCTCGATGAAATATACATAGAAAATTTATAAAATATATACAGATAATTAATTCTGAACTGAAATTATCTCAAACAGAATTTTTTCTGTAGGATACTTTAAATATTACGTGAATAAATGTATATATTTTATTTAAATAATTATGAAATTTTCTACTGTAAAAGAAGGAGATATTTTATTTTAAAAATATTGTTAAAGTAATAAAATATAGTAAATTTGGCAGAATATAAAGTTCAGTTGAAAAAATTCTACTTTGATAACATTCAGAAACAGTTGCCCAATTTTATTTAAACCGCGAGGGAAACCCACTGCCTTTTATTGAACAATTTATTTCACTCTTAGAACTTGAATTTCTTTTTATTTTTTTAACTTAAAGTAAAGGTTTCCTTAATCTATCGAAAAACATCATTTTTTTCTCTTTTGATTTTATTTCTTTAAGGATTTTCTTCAAAATATATGAAGGAAAATCATTTATCAACGTGAAAAAGCGGACATATTTTCTTTTTTAATAAATAATTTATTAAAAAACTACGATTTAATTCGTCAAAATATACTTTTGGCAACACGAGGCATTCTCCAGTTAAAATCTACATAGCATTATAAACGAAAATACAATTTTAATATACTATAAACGCAATAAATTGTGTCAAAAATTATAAAAAATTTAATGCAAATCGTCAACACTTATACTTTTATAACTAATTTAGTTAAATCTGTAGCGAACAAGAAAATTTATTATGTAAAATTACTCTGATTCGCTTTATTAAGTTAACGTATAGAAGTTATTCATGTATTAAACATGTTCAGTTAACAATGAATTATTTAAATAAATATAATACAAACCTAGCAACAATATAGAAGTGCAAACAACGTGAAACTACGTTTCTATACAGTAAAAAAATAAAATAAAGAAATTTATTACATATTATCTTCCTTCTCTACTATCTTTCAATAAACTTTCATTTATATCCTGTACAGTATGAGACAATATTATAAATCTTAGAAAAAATTAGCTTAGTGCTATTCATTTTTAATCAAATACGAAAGAAATTCAAGATAATCTTGTTTAATATATGAGTATTAAGAAGAGAATATATGATAGAATTATCAAGAATTTCTTAAATAAAATATCTTATTACTTAGAAAACGAATAATTCTGTGATATTTCTTTCAAAAATAGAGACATTTTTAAAGTACAAATCGATGAGTGAAAATATTTCTAGTGTCTTATCATTTTACGATTTAGCATAAGAATATGAGGAAAGTTTGTCAAAGTCTAAATATAAAGAAAATCGTTTCAATTTACTTGTCTTCCAACAAAACAATGAATGGAACTGTTGATGTTTTCTTTCACCATTTATTTATTTTTTTATATTTTTATTACAAAGAAACAAGAAATAAATTTACTTTTCAACTGATATAGTACTTTTTACAGACTTCTTTTATCAATAATAACAAAATTATTAATCTACAAACTTACTATTAAAACTGTATGTTTATAAGAGTTAAATTTAGGCTTGAAAATAATTAATTTCGACTTAAAACGTATTTTTAAATTCGACATATTTCCCGTTTTTAAATTATAAATAAACGATTTTATATTCTAAGTTATATAACACTGTAATGCAACCGATTCTGACATCAATACTTAAAATAATACTTAAAATAATGGCTGAAACTTTACTAATGGCTTCAGAAGAGTCGAGGAGAAGTTGCCTTCCAGGGAATTTTTACATTTGTCATCCAGTCAAAAAAATTAAATATGGAATTACTAAAGGAACTTCTTTATATATATGTTACAGTCAAAACCCGTTTTTAGTTAGAACGCGTTTTAACTAGTTGAAACTAGTTTATACTGAATGTCTTTGTTAAAACCCGTTNAATAACGATATAATTTGAAATAAACGTACGAAATATTCAATTAATCAGGTAAATCTTTGCCAAATGGCATAATAATTGTCGAAAAGCTTTATTGAAAATGTTTATAATTTGATTATAGAAAATATATTTAATTTTTTTTTGTAATTTATGAACATTTTTCTTTGTTTTTCGTATGTAAATTATATCCATTTTCAAAGAACCTTCAGATGTCTCTTCACAGAAACTTCTAATTAACAAGCTCGCAGATAATTCGTGTTCAAAAATTATTAAAGTACTATTATTATACAAAAATTATACAGTATATTATTACATATAATCACTCTTTTCATAATAAAAAGAGATAATTTAATTGTAATCACACTTGTTTACTTCTGATTACAGTTAAAAATGGCTAGATATTTTTTACACTGTGCAAATATAGAGATATTTACACAGTAAAAATACGTATACGTAGAAGACATATTAATTATAAAATTAACGTATTGTGTAAATATTTTCAGCCATTTTAAATTGAAACTATGTATTTTTAGTTATTGGTTTGTCACCTAAAAAACTTTCTAAATTGTTTTGCATATTTTTTGCAGAAGCCCAAAATAAAAGATCGTTTATGCAATGGAAGGCATTTCCTGATGATTTAACATAACAAAAAGTGAAGCCATTTTAGTTTCTTCTACATAATTTTCATTGTTTATTTCTACTCCAAAATAAATTTAAAATACTTTTAAAGGAATTTTTACTTATTAAAATATTTATTATAACCAATCATATTATTTAATTTTTAATAGAAAAAGCTAACAAGTATATACTTTTTATTATAGATTATTTTTAATGTTGTATAAATAATTTGAATTAGTAGATTTTTTTATTTATAAATTTATAACGAATATGTTGAAAACCTATTTTGAAATGAGCTGTAAAATGTTTCAAAATTAAGTCAGAAGCATAATACAGTATATATACAAAATGACCCCCCAAAATTTAAATAATTTTGTAAAATCCATTTGTTTAGATATTTGAATAAAATCTGTTGGAAAATGTTGACAATACTCCAAATTCACGTAGGCCTAAATACGCTTGAAAGGGCCTCTACTGCAGCAGTCTAGATCTTTAAAACCATTTCTTGATCCGCCCGATCACTCTAAATAATTGTCATTTTTAAATTATTTCTAATGTTATTTGTATATTTTTACATAAAAGATGTAGATCTTCGACGTCATTTTTTCCTATATAAAGTATCTTTGATACCATTGGTCTCGTTTGTATACCATCAAAAACTGTGCATCAATAGCTGAACAAGATTGAAAATTACCATTAATTGTAAAACGACTTTCAGTAAATTAATTATATTGATTATTTACTGCATATTTTAAACATGGTTATTAATTTTCATAGCTTTAGTTTGAAATTGTCGGATTTATATTTAAGCTAAACAAGTTAAGCTTAGTGCCTCTCTCTTAGATTATAGTTTCAGATCTTATAATTTTAAATTACTTTTTATTTAACAGAGATAAAGTGCCTTTAATAAGTTATAACCTTAGGCTACACAAGTCTAATTCTAACAGTAGTATATTCCAATTTATAACCGTAAAAGCCATATTAAAAAATTTAAAAAATAGTAATTTATTATAATTTTAGCATAATTTATTACTGGTTATATTTAATTACAGTTTGAAGAATTTTTCTTTTATAATTTTATTAATAATTACTATAATTTATTATATTTTTTATAAATCTGCCAACACGAGAAGACATGATAAATAATGAATAAAATGCTATCGATGCTGGAAATGTTTAAACAAAATTACTAAAAAATCATAAAAAAAAAATTACAAAGATA
>NW_019384335.1:1016562-1019859 GCF_000671375.1 Centruroides sculpturatus | reverse complement strand
GTTTTGTCTAGTTAAAACTAGAATTTACTGCTAGTCAAAAATGAATTTGAGTTAAAACTAGTTTTAACTAGACAAAACGGGTTTTAACAAAGACATTCAGTATAAACTAGTTTCAACTAGACAAAACGGGTTTTAACAAAGACATTCAACACAAACTAGTTTCAACTAGTTAAAACGCGTTCTAACTAAAAACGGGTTTTGACTGTAACATATATAAAAAATATGTTAAAGCATATTTACTTAATTTTAATCAATTTTTTCTTTAATATAATTAAAAAAGTGCTTAATATATTTTATATTTTTTACAGTATAATAAAATCTAGTACAGTTTTGGAGGTTAAATTTTTCTAAATTATGATCATAGATATAAAAATATTTATTAAATTACTGTAAATTATTAGAAAATTAATATAGATTAAAGTTAATAACAAGTAAGTTACAGTATAATATGCAGTAAATGTAATATAATTAACTACTGTACAGCATGAATTTTCTATAATACAACATTTAAAACAACGCATTTATAAAATAAAATGTAATTAAATTTATTATTTACAGTTTAAATTAGGATTTGTTATAATCTTAATATATAAATTGTTAGTTAAAAAACAACTAATTTAATTTACATGTTTATTGTCTTTAATTAATTAATTAATTAATTAATAACAAGTTATCTTTAATTTAAATCGATTGAAATATTTTTTCACTGTTATTTTAGTAAAAAAATTCAATAAATTAAAATTAATTTTTAAAAATAAAACTGTTAAAAGTATTGAAATTTTTGCTTGAATTATCTAAGACTTGCCAAAATTTAAATAAAAAAAAAAATAGGTTTTATATTCAACTCAATGATCCAATACAAGTGCAGAATATGGTTCTGTAGTGTTAAAATTCCACTTTAAAGAGTTTTTAAAACGATACAATAAATCCTTTATAGTGAGGAGTGAATGAAAGGATTCAGAAAGTTTTCAATGTAAATTTAAACTCCCCTTTCGTATAAATATAAAAATAAAATTTTAATTATATTATTATACGTTTCCATATAAAAAACTGCGTTAAAAAGGAAAATTTAGCATTTTTTTCTTTTTTTTTAATGCGTTTGTGTTATCAGATAATTTTAACAAAGCGTAAAATTACAATTTTAAATTTAGTTTTCAAACCCCCCCTTTCCTTTGGAAGAACTTTTAAATGCTGTGTTGTCTTTACAGTAAGGTTTCAGAATCGATTTTGAAGTACATCTGACACATCCTCCAACCATAAAACCCAGAAAATCAGGAATTAAATGAGGTTTCGATCACATCTTTTCATCATAACGATCTGTTTAAATATAATTAAGTGAGAAAAATCACTCTTTAACATAAGTTGTTTTTGTCATCTGTAATTTAATTAGCATTGAAAGTCGATCAAGTTAAATTCGATTGATTTTTCATCAATAAGATTTAGTTAAAATTCTAAAAAAAACTTTACTAATTTAATTAATTATTTTTCCAAAAAAAAGCATTCAAAATAAATTTTATAAGAAGAAAAATTACCTTTTTATTTATCCCATTTTTATTTAAATTAGATTTATGTAATTTATGTAAATAATAAATTTTACTGGGAAACTAAAATAATTTTTTATTAAATAAATTTTTGGAGTGAAGTGAAAGAAAAAAGAGGAAGTTTTTACATTGATTTCTCTTTTACATGTTATAAAATTATTAAATAAAGGAAAAATGACGTCACAATAATAACGTAAAGGTGATAAAATAACAGCACATAACGATAAAGATGCAGGACAAAGTGTTTGTTTACGTCACACAAGAATATTCTATGCAAATTAAGAGGAAATATAAAGAATTTTTTGACAGCGACTTCAAAGAAAGAATCCGAAAACTAATTTAAATTCTAATTAAAATCAAATAGTAATAACAAATGATTGATTAATTCGTTTATTCAAAAACTAATTATTGTCGAAAGCAATTTTAACTTTTCAAAATAGGATTCAATACAAAGCTATTCCAAACATGTATATAATTGTATTCTATGTGCTGTATAGTTTTTTACTTTTCTTTTTAATTCGGCGAGTGATAAATTGTAAAATGAAATCATTTATTAAACTCTGATTTAAAACAAAATTAGCAATTTAATCATTATTTAAAAAGGTAAAAGACTTGCTAAAAAAATCCTGTGATTAGTAAGTAAATTGCAAAGTTTTTATACATTTTAAATCAAATTTTTTATTTAGAAAATTGCGTGACTCCCGGTTTAGATCGTATGTAATAATCGAGACTAGATAAAGCTCTTTATATTCTGGTCTCGATTTTAATAGTGTCTTGCGCCTGTATATCATACGTCTCCTGATAACAATGAAGCCATGCTAGTCAACTAACTCTGTCATCGAGAAGATTGAGTTGAAATCACGTGACTTCCGGCCCAGACTAGATGTTCGTATATAGTTAATAAATTATAGTTGAAAATCGAGATCAGATATGCAAATATTAGGGAGCTTTGGACTCCAAGCTTTTTATATTCGGTCTCGATTTTCATCTATAACTTCTCGAGATTAACGAATAACGGATAGACAGTTAGACAGACGACAATGAAAATGTATAGCTCTGCAATCTGCAAATTTAGCCCAATTAAATAATGTTTAACTCCCATTGGAATGAAGGAAAAAATAATGAATTTAACCAGTTCTTCGTCGCATCGGAAATATGTCTTTTATAGGTTCTTAAAATCGATTAATTACACTTAAGTTCGCATTTATTATTTTATTTTATATTATTTTTTGATAATTTGTAAAAATATTTTATATAAATTCACCCATATAAAAATTATGATACTAAGTTGAAATATGCTAAATTCAAAAGTTTTAAGGAAAATATTAACAAATGTATCTTAAATTTTAAATTATTATTATTATGTTGGGTTCAGTGGGTTATACTCGGTTAAACCGGTGGCTGTGTACTATGCCGGACCAGAGTCAAGGCATAGCAACCAAAACAAAACTAAAATTAAATAAGTGTGTCTGTGTCAGTGTCAGTGTCAGTGTCAGTATTCAGGAATTTCCTAACAATGTGGCATGTATTCAATATAGTGGCCTTCTGTAGTGTGATGTATGTATTTCTATTCAATTGTAATGTTCCCAGGCTTTTGTGTAGTGTGTGTGGTATCACACCTGTACAGGAGAGAACAACAGGTACAATAAGCACCCTTTCCATCCTCCACAGATGCCTTACTTCCTGGGCGAGATCTGTGTACTTGCTAATTTTTTCTGTGCATGTGTTTTGTACATTGTGAGTGTTTGGAATGGCT
>NW_019384335.1:866864-1016524 GCF_000671375.1 Centruroides sculpturatus | reverse complement strand
CGTTGGAAAGCACACCTCCACACTCAAATTGAATATATTTACAGTTTATTTACAGTAGTAGAAAGTACAAGTTAGAAAACATAGTATATGTACAGGATGACCATGCGTGGTGAATTCACGTGCCAGATTGGCGTCTGGGAACTAATAACCTTTGGAGAGACCTCAGTCAGATTGTGGAGTCGGCTCAACTGCACGGTCGGTCCGGTCTCAGCACTAACCCGTCTCTGAGAAGATTAACAGAGGAGAACACTCTCTCTTTACGCTCAGCGGGCTTCCCAAGTGCCTGAGACAACCGTGTATCAGTCTCTTGCCTTTCTCTCCTCCTCTCTCGTTCGCCCCCCAATTTAAGGGATTTTGGAACGGGGACTTCCGACCAATCACAACCCTTTTTTATGCCTGAACAGCTTACACTCGGGTCCGCCGTCATCCGACGAGAGTGAAGCTTACACAAACGTCCGCCACTTGTTCACGTTCGTTTGTTTACCATATGGCAACTGTACTACCGTCTGACTGCAGGTGGGCCCAATTAACAAAGCCGGCGCTTCCTTTGTTTACCTTTGTTTACAGGTAATACCTTACAAGTGGTATTACCCGACCGCACGTGGGTCCAATTGACAAGGTCGCGCCTCTTTTGTTCCCACTCTGCTAAAAGGTCACTACTTTACAATGTGGAACCACTTTGATTTAAAAGAAGAAATATACAGTATTTGATAGAAAAATTAGGTTACATTTTATTCAAATAATTTTGAGTTTTTATATATTATTAACACCAGAAACTATTAATAATTAATTTTTTAATAATTATACAATTATTTAAGGCAGAAACAATCGACATCAATGTTAATACCATTAGGGAATTTTTCCTGCCTCTGGGGGCAAGAATAGAGTTTATAACACTATTTAAAATGTATTTTATGTTACAAAATTTTTTTCTACAATTATTTTTATCACCCTTTTTCAAATATTTTAATTACAAAATTGTATAATTGTTTTCTTCATAAGGTCAATTAGCTGTTTCCTATAATCATGTGTTGCATAATATATTATGGTCACTGCTATCTTGAAATATACCCTTAAAGTCATTCAGAATATGTAAAATTTTCTGAAAAGAACGTAGAACTTTCTTATACAGCAAGTCCTGACTTTTAACGTCGTTTTGTTATAACGTCGTTCAGGAAAGATACGTATAATCATTTATTGTTACTGTTGAATTTTCTTTATAAAACAATAAAATTAATTGCTGGATGTTGCAAACACGATCAAATAGAAGAAACTTAACTCTTATTTATATTGTTTAATTTGTGGTAAAATTAGTTTCGTTATAACATTTTATTTAACGTCGTAGTTTCCAAGAACTCATTGTTGAGCCTGATTTGCGTAATAAGTTTTTTTATTGTTAAGACCAATTTTTCTGTAGACGTAGGGTCGAATTGATCCTTCGCACAAAGAATGTTACTTGGATTGATTTAATGAACTTTGATCATATACAATAGTGAGAAATTGCTGAATTAAATATTGTTATGTATACCTTATTCTAATTTTTTCTTTGTTATTCAATAAATAGGTTGGAAGTTATGTAACAATTTGTTTAATATGTAAGCCAAAGATCGTTAGTATTATTACAGTATTTTCTCTTTTGTCATAGTTTCATATATAAGAGAATTTACATTAAATTTTGTTTTAACCGAGAAGATAATTTGATTAGGCGCTTAAAAAAGAATTTAAAAATCTAAATCTGGTTAGTCTCATGTCTAAGTGCTCTTCATGACAAGAGCCAAATTGAACGAGCAATTATTTATTGTGACATTGTCACAATGCCGAGCTGCAATTTTTTGTCACAATGCATTTAAGTTTAGTAGTGTCTTACTCCTGTACATCATACTTTCGCTGTTAACAATGAAGTCATGCCGGTTATCTAACTCCGGGAGTTAAGGAGAAAAAAAATATTTAAATTGAAATACCGTAACTTATATTACAGAACGAAAGTTCTTATATTATTAATTGGGGCCTACGTCTTCTACGATTTCCATTTCTGGTCTCGAGCTTCATCTATCGAGCTCCGTTTTCGAGACTAAGGAAGGACAGACAGACAGTGAGAATTTATAGATGTACAAACTTTTTCAAATTGCAACTGAACTAGTATGAATTAGTTATGGATGTAAACAGTTTTAAATTAATTCTTATGTCAGCAATTTCAATTTATTATACAGAAAAATTAGATCATTAATTAAAACATTTAATTTATTGGTTATTTCTATTTAGTGAGTTAAAAACCAGAATTTTGATACTCCCAAATAATTAATTTCTGCCACAAATGTTAATTTTCTTTATATTCTTTCATCTATTGTTATCAATTTTCCAAAATATCTTTGATTTTTCAGGTGTAGTTAATAAATAATTTGATTTCTGTGGGTCCTAGGAAAACTAATTCTTCTGAAAATTGTATGAAATATTTCATTACTAATTTACACACCATCACTAGAACTTTGAAATGTGTTGCCTATGTCTAATAAATAATAGTTAAATAAGTATGGAGATAGGGAAAGTGGCTACAAAATCCCCTTACACAAATTAAATTCGGGGAGAGACGTAATTCTCATCAAAATATTAATTTTATAGCCTGAAAACAACTTCATGACTATGGTCGAGAATTTATATCTTGCTCCCTTACTATATAATTTCTGAACTAAAGCTGGTACATAAATTGTATCAAATGCTCTTTCCAAGTCCATAAAAGCTATGAATAATTTTATATTCCCTATTTTTATTAAGTTGTAATCTGATCAATGTAAAAATCACAAACTCTTTTGTTAAGCATGATTACCTTTTCCATATCTAACCTATTGATATTGTAAATCTTCGAGCCAGCAATGTTGTAAAATTTTACCTTAAAACCGAAAGTAAAATAGATTTTTGGTAAATTATCTTCAACTTTTTTTCTAAATTATAAGCAAATTAAACTTTATTCCAAGTTAGACTTCGTTGCTGGACTTTCCCGGAATTCTTTGTTTTCATCTCTGATAATTGCTTTCATTACCTTTAACTCTTCAGATTTGTTCGGAAAATATTAAAGGGTTGGAGATTATATATTCCGAACAAATGGGTCTATTATCTTGAAAATTTAAATAAACATTTCACCCTAATACACAAACCTAACTGCAAAATTTCAGAAATTTTTGACAAAAGTACAAGTTATTAAGCTTCAAATTGGATGAAAAGATAGCATTCCCCACATACTAATATCCATACAAACGGAAGAAATTCCAACATTGTTGGTAGGTAATCTGTCGTGATTACTTTCATTAATTTCTTCACATAAAACTGATAAAAAAGTAAAACAAATGGTTCCGTCTATACGGCTGTTTAATGTAACTAATTGAGATTTGACTACATTAATTCCATTCGTAGTATATTATCATTTTAATCTTTATTATTCTGTTATTATTAAGTTAAAAAATATGTTTTTCTTTAATAAATTATTTAAATTGTTATTCATGCAAAACTTTTAAGGCACTAAAATATTTACAACTCTAAACAAATAATTCGTTATAAAAATTAAACGATAGTAAAATTTAATTATAAAATCTATAAAATTTAAGTTTTATGTAGGTGTATTTGTTATATTTTAACGTTAAAACTGTAAATACATTTTAAATTATTACTCTTTTCTTATTCTTTTTCATAATAAAAAATGACAAGAAATAATAAGTTAAAATTCTTTTAGAATTTTTAACAATATTCTTCATCGTATAATAAATGCTTTTGTTTTTAAATTTTTATTTAAAAATTTATATTTATAAATATATATTTTTTCGCGTAGAACATAAAAAAAACGAAGTGAGATTTGTAAACGTTTTATCATTTTTATTTTAAAAATATTTTTAATAATTTATTATTTATTACTAAAAATAATATTTAATGCATATATTTATGTTTTATATTAATTTTTCTGGCATATATAATGAAAAATACATTCTAATAATTTATATATTTTCTTATAAAATTTATATAACAAAGCTTTAATATTTTTTCTATTTCATAATTAAGTTAATAAAGCTTGTTGAATGAATTAATTTAAATTCTATATTTTAAAAATATTTTAAGTGTTTAATAAATTAAATGCTTAATTTATTGATGAATTTTGCTTACAATTTAATTTATCTCGAAATCTATATTTATTAATATTTAAATGGATTAAAATTGGTGGACTTACATACAGTCGCTTGTATACGTTATAAACGATCGAATCGAGTGGTCGAATATTGAATATCATTTATTTATACAAATTCATTGAAAATTTATAAATAAATCTATGAAGATAAATGGATTTGAATACAAAAAATAAGCGCGAAGCAGCAAAGAATTTTAATTTTGCTAATGTTTGCAAAAAACAAAACCAAAATAATAATAATAATAATAATAATGGTGCACGACAGTTATATTTTACTAGCAGTTACTTGATTTTCTGCTTAAACTTGTATAAACAAATCCAGATTGTTACATCAATAGTGAATGTACTAAATAAACATTTGACTAGGGATTGCACATTGCAGATAAGTAGTTTAGCGTGATTTAAGTGTTTTATTCTGTAAAAAAGTAGCATTAAAATAAAAAAAATTAGACTTAAATAATCTTTTACTAAGGTTTTTTTCTTTTCATATTGTTTACCTAGACTGTATTTATAATTAGGACGTATTATACTGGTGTAGTTTCTGTCCAGCAAAGAGAAATCTTAGTCAAAATGTAAAACAAAATAACTTTCAGGTGAAAATAAAGTTATTTTGTTTTACATTTTGAGAAAGACTTCCTCTCTTTGCTAATCAGAAATTACACTAGTATAATAAGTCCTATTTATAAACAAGTTCCAAGTAGGCATTATAAAAGAAAACACGTAAAACATTAAGGACATAGGGGTAAAAAGAATTTTACTAAGGTTATTCAGCAGGAGACATTGAAATATTTTTTTTAACAAAGAACAAAAATAGGAGATGCTATTGAATACGATCGAATATCCAATACTTCTTGTTCCAAATGGTTTCGATGTGACAGCACTTTCATTTTTGCTTCTTCTTCCCTACAAGTGTTCTTTCGGTAACAATTTACATCAATCAAAACAACCTGAAATTCCACTGTTTCTTCTACAGCATTTATTCAATTCCTAGGCACGATTTCTCAATATTATTTACATGTGTTGTCGTATATCGATCCACTATTTTGTATAATATCGAATAACATTATTTAAATGTTGATCCTATTTGATCACATAAATCACGGGGTAAGTTGTTTTTACTTTATTTAATTTATTATCTGGCAATATATTTTCTACGGGGAATACAGAATATTGTTTTTTTTTTTTCTTTGTTTTCTTAGCTTGAGAGAAGTGAAATTTTCGTAAAGCACTTTTGAATATGCTTCACTGGAAATATTTCTTTACTACTTGTTTTATTGTCTGAAAATGATTAGGTTCTTACGAAAAAACTGCTAGTTTGATATTTTTCTTTTCCTTTTTTTCTTGAAGCTCTTCTTGCAGTTTGCAAACCTGAGTTTAAGATGTTGACTAGACAGGCATTAACATGCCTGAAGACACAGAATAGATTTTGCTGACACATCTTCTATGCTGCAGTTTTTAACACTTGTCAATTCTTGTTAATAACAAAGAAAAATTTGGCAAAAGAAAGTAATAATCTATAAATTCTCATAGCAGAAGATATAAAAAATAGCAATACTTTTTGAAAAATTTAATATAAAAATTTAAACTTTTATACATGTATAAATTTCCTTATTATTTAGAACTTAAATAGTTTTTTACATTATTTTATGATGTGTAGTGTGCTGCAATATCTTTTATTTTTTTAGAGAAACTTTCCATAATTTTCTTTGAAACTATTCAAATTATAATAATAATAATAATAATAATAATAATAAAGGAAATATCAAAAAAAGTTAATAAGCTGAATATAAAAAAGTTAAGTCATAAATCAAGTATTTACTATTGTGGATAATTTAAAAAGTGTGCTGTTACAGTGTTAACAAAAACTTTGAAAAACATTCGATCCATTATTGAACTGCATGTTTTTAGAAGAAGAATCAAGGCTGACGATGCAACAAAATGAACTCCAAGAATTGATCACAATGCTTTATCTTGAATTACTTTTTATAGTTTTTTTTTTACTTTTTTATTTTCTGTTTGGAAAAGTAAATTATAAGTAAAAGAAACACAGAATATAATTGGAGTGGCTGCAAAACTGAAATGTTTCGAACGATACTTTCAATAATATATATATATATAAAATTGATACATAATTTAACCCGAAAGTAAAATTTTATGTAAAAATTAACAAAATTATTGTGACATTGTCACAATTTTTAAGCATTTTTTTTAAAAATTTATTTAATTGATGAACAGGGCAATGAAGTAAAATCGAAGACTATAATGAAGTAAAATCAGTTTAATAGTTACTTCTCTTGATCTGCAATATAAAAATTGCTATCTAAATTCAATTATAAAATTAGTATTTTCTTTTACAAAATTTAAATAAGCTCAGAACAAAAACTTTTCAATAGTTTTAAAGAATAATTTTTATATAAACAACGGAAACTATTCTTAAATTATATTTCTTTGATTTAAAAGTTCTACAATAAAATAATTTGAAAGAATATATATATATATATATATATTGATTTTCTTATTTTTTAAAGTAATTAACTTTTTAAAGAATTTTCTACAATACATTTTTAATCTATTCTTTACTCAGATTAAATTAAAGCTCACGCAATTATCAATAATTTTGACACTTTCAAAGATACAAAGAACGATAATTCAAAAGAGTTAAAAATTTAAGGAAGAAAATTGCATGTATTAACCGTTTAAATTCTTTTTTTAAAAAAAAGTCATTTAATTGATTTTTCTCTTTTTTTACTAACTCGTGGCAATGAATAATGACAGAATTTATTCTTCATTTTCTTTGAAGCTGTTAGTGAAGAATTTGTTACGTTTTATTTGAGTAAAAACAGTTTTTATTTCTCCAATTCAAATTCTTCTTCGTTTTGTACAAAGAATTTATTCAAATAAAAGTATTTTTAGCATTCAAAGAAGTAATATGACTAATATTATTTACAAATTAAACAAAAATAAAACCATGTGATGATGAAAAATATAACTAATTGTGAACTACGTCTCTAGAGCATTACAAAGTTCCTTTGCGATTACGATTAATTACCTAATCTTGAAGATTCCCAAGATAATCGATTCTATCTTCTTTCTTTAATTAACATTATATTTAAGTAAAAATATACATACTTTTTAATGAGTACAAATCTATTTTATTGAAATTAATTGGGCTGCAATTTGAAAAAAATTGTAGACCTAATAATTTCCTATCTGTGTTTCCTTAATCTCGATAACTGATTTAGCTATATGGAAAAATTAGAAACAGGAAGCTCAGGTTAACTATATATGATCTTTCGGTTTGCATCGGAAGTCACGTGATTTCAATTCAAAAATTTTCCCTTGAAAAAAGTTAGATCACCTGCACGACTCTATTGCCAGCAGGAAAGTATGATGTACAGGGGCAAGACACCACAAATTTAAGGTGGAGAGCATATATTTTAAATTAAATAAATTAAAAATATGATTATATTTACTTTTAAATTTGATCTAGGTTTTTTTTAAATAGTTAGTTATTTATTAACCTGTTTAAGTAATTTTTTTATCAATTGTGAAGTTTAACCATTAAATATTAATGAGAATCATAAACTAGGATTTTTTTCTACGTTAAATATTAATAGAGAACGCTCAAACATCTGGACATAATTGAATCAATATATATTTTTTTCCTTTTAGTTAAAGATTTAAATGGAAAATCTATATATATCATCAATTTATGGATAAATTTTGAAAAATTCCTTCTTAATATATTCGAACATTTTTGTTGGAAAATTCGAGGATCTGTTTCAAAAGTTTTTATTATTGAAAATAAAAATCTTGTATTTAAAGAGCAGTAATAAAGTTTTGATAGTCAATATGATGAAAAATCTAATACACTGTTGAGAAATTTATCGAGCTTTGGACATTTGCATTTTTCTGTTGAAGATATAGAAATTACTCTGTATGACTGCACATGAATTCACTCNTTTCTTATTTTCGGATCGATGGATTCTTCTGTTGGGATTTTCCTCTCCACATTCAAAGCTACGAAGTCTCGGAGGGAAGGCCTCTTTTTCAATGGGTCTTCCCAACAAGACTTTGTAGCGGTTGTTATATTTGACTTTATTACGTGACAGTACCTCATACATTTTGGCAGATTCTTTCGAGTGGGTAAATTAGATTTAATCAATAAACGTAAACAATAATTACTATTGTTTATGTCAAAATGAGAACGTAATCACGAAGACTGAACAACATCGTTATTTGTAAAAAATTATTGGGATGAAGTTTTAAATTTGCAGACTTTGGCATTTCCATTGTTGATAAGCTATTGTCTGTTCTTTGTTATTTTTAATCTCGAGAATGAAGTTTGATAGTAAAAATCGAGACCAGATATGGATAGCTGTGAGGGAGGCTCGAATCGTTCTATATCCGGTCTCGATTTTCATCTATAACGTATTAACTATATACGAATGTCCAGTCTGGGCCTGAAGTCACGTGATTTCAATTTAAAATTTTATCCAGAACGGAGTTAGATGATTGACATGACTCAATTGTTATCAGGAAAAGTATACTGTACAGGGGCAAGACACTACTAAAATCGAGACCAGATATATATATATATATATAAAGGTTAGAGGAGAAGATTCCGATTAACTATATACAAACGTCTGTTCTGGACCGGAAGTCACGTGGGTTTTTCTAATTAAAAGGTGTTTAAAAATTGCAGCCTGTCATTGTGATGATGTCACAGTAAATAATAATTAATTTCTGATTAATAATTCCTAAATTAAAAAAAAATTATTTGTCAAAATAAAATGTATTAATGCAAATTTTATTTTAAAATAAACTCCTTAAAAAAGTATAATAATACTTAAAAGATTGTAGGAATGATGTGAAAAGAAGTGATGTTCTGTTGTCAAGAACAGATTCTACATTTACCAAAAAATTGATTAAAAAAAGCTCAGTTGAATTGCTGTAGAAGTGTTGGATTACTTGTAAAAACTGTTTTAGAAAATATAACCTTACTTTAAACTTAAACTTTTCCTTTAGAGATATTAAATAATGCTACTTTAAGTTTTTTTTCCTTCCTTTCTATTCCAAATACCGAAAATTTCTTTGGCTAATTCTTATTTCTTTTTATTAAAGCTAACATTTCAATTGCCTCTTACTCAATTGTTATCATTTTTATTTTTTTCCACTTTACTTCCATAATAGCATATTTTCGATATTTATAAGCGTACATTTTTACGAATTTAGTATTAAATTTACTACATTATTTACTTAAATTCGAAATTTAATTCTTTTCCATTAAAAAAAATCATTTTTATTTTATTACAATTACTTTTTTATATAAGTAATAATTGAAATGGCCGAATTACTTCTTAACAATAATGTTTTTTCTTAAAAGAAATCACGCAAAATTTTATTTTAGGGCATTTTAAAATCGTCCTTAAATTAAAAAAAAATATTATTGCCGTAATAAATTTTATTTTTTAAGTGCATCTATTATATAAACGATAGGCATTTTATTATATAACTGTATGTAAAAAATGAAAATAAGACTATAAATATGCATAAAGGAATACAAAAATATTGAAATTTAAGAATATGTTTTATGGGGAATTTTCTTTTTTATGGAAGAATGAAAGGCTTTTAGATATGGCCTTAATGTTTATCCATTTTCTGTCTATTCTCCCTCCTCAAGTCCAGTTGGAACCTTTTAGTTTCTTGAAGTCCTTTGGATATTGTTCATCCATCTTCCATGGCATTCCCTTCTTCTTTCCTTTTTATTTATTTTTAAATTCCATACATCTTCACATTCTTTCATTCTTTCCAAATAATCCTACTTTCTTAAGATATTAAATTTATATTATTTATTGTTATTTTGTGTGATTTGAGTTTCTATATTTTTCTCTTCTTTGAGGAGGTTTAAAAATTACGCTACCTTTTAAATTAATTTAAACATTTATTTAAATGTATAACACTGTTTACTGCCTTATTAAATTAATTATAACATTATAAATTTTTATTTATATTAAAATGCCTATTGTTTTGAAATTTACAAGGTTATACTCTTCATAGCGCCATCTGTTATTGAATTTAAAATTTAAATCAAATTTTAATACTGTAATTAAAATTATTTTAAGTGTGTAAATAAGCAAATTCAATGAAAATTTTGCAATTTAAAACTTAGTTTCATAATTTTATTGTTTTATCACTTATTCAATTTCAACTGGCGCCATCTTTGAACCAATTTTCATACTAAATATTTAATTTCATACCATAAAATTCTTTATAAATACTGTAGTGTTATTCTGCAGCACCACATTGTTTCTTTTCTTCTCTTAATTCTCTATTATGAATGTTAAAAATACAGTATTGTATTTAAGTACTATATTTTTTGTTGGCCTTCTTTGTATTATCTTCAGAGCTTGTCTTTAAGACAGAAAAAAGAAACAAAATTTTTGAGCAAACGTAACAGACAATATGTATTAATATAACATACATATAATGAGATGGTACACAAAAATCGAAAGAGATTTTTCGAATAATCGTGAATTAAAATTCATCTAAGATTTTCTATTTGGATTTCGGTTTCTAAATGAACTTGCCTGTCGGGATAAAAATCGTCTGGCGCACGGTTTTCCCGCGCTTTTCCAATCGTTCAACAAACGACTGTTGTCGCCATAGAAACAGCAATCGGACCACTTTTGAAAACTCGACCACTGATTGGTTGAGAGACATCACACCATCGGTGGACGTCTTGAAGAGCTGCTAAGTGCTGATTGGTGGAATCCAATTCTGCTTCAATCCTATAAAAGGGTTGAGTTGTGGCGGGAAGTTCAGTTCACTGTGGACTCAGAAAGTGGACTCACGTTTGGTCTCAGTTTGCCTAAGCTGGTCCCGAAGCTTGTCTCGTCTCGTTGGACTGTAAATGACTTTAGAGTTAGTTCGTTGCAAGGTGTCTTTTCGACGGACCTGTTGTAGTGGATAAATTTGTTGAACTTTGTTATAATTAACGTTTTGTAAATGTTTGTTTTGTGAACTTTGTAACTGTACATACGTTTATTTTTAATATATATATCGTTTTGAATTTAATCGGCGTATGTGTGGGTATTTGAACTTTACTTTGCCTATGGGTGTTGAAAGGAATAAAATTTGCCATGCCATCTTTCTTCTCGTAACCTCGCACAGTTTGTTTTTCTTATTTTCGGATCGATGGATTCTTCTGTTGGGATTTTCCTCTCCACATTCAAAGCTACGAAGTCTCGGAGGGAAGGCCTCTTTTTCAATGGGTCTTCCCAACAAGACTTTGTAGCGGTTGTTATATTTGACTTTATTACGTGACAGTACCTCATACATTTTGGCAGGTTCTTTCGAGTGGGTTCGAATTGCGCCCACCGAATATCTACTAGATCTTTTTTCTGATACATTTCTGCTGTTTCGACAGTTTTCTTCTTGTATTTTTAAGATTTTTCTTGGCTATGGCTCTAGGGTCTTCGCGACGTTCATTGTAAAGCGTGACAACCTCTTCTTGGATAAAGGACATAATTCTTGATCTATCTTGGAGTGCATTTTCTTCCCGGTCAGCGAGGCATGTAACTCATTAATCACATTAGTGTTGTTGATACGCAAGACCATTCTTTTAATGAATGAGTCTTTTAGAGAGCGAAATAGGCATCTTTCTTGATTCCAAAACTAAACCCATTACCCTTTTTTCAACAAATTGTACAGCGGCATGGCCAGCCATGCATTTAATCTTAGATTATATAATATGTCCGAGGAATTTAACTTTCCTTTGAAGAAAGTTACTTCTTCCAATCACTAACGTCTATGATCAATAGTTACAATTGTTTCCTCAAGTTTAAAAAATGGGTCATTATTATCAACTCCTTGAATAATTACATCGTCCATAAGTGTACAACCTTTCTCTTAATGAGATCTCTGAAAACTACTTGAATAAATCTTAGAAAACTCGTTGGACTATAGTTCAATCCGAAAAGTGTCTTTAGGAATTTGTATTGACCATTGAGTTATGAATAAGTTATATTTTCGACTAATCGCGGCGACAGGAAGATAAAAAAACCATCTAACTTGATCTGTGAAAGCACAGGTGCATTAATGTAAGAATGTAGACAGTCTCCAATGGATGGCACCGAGGATCTGTCTCCTCCGATCTTTTTACGTTTTCTGTAATTTAGGCATACTGTATAAACTCTATCATTCATTGGAGCAATGACAAGAAAACTATTTTATTTTTACTGAAATGAATAACACAACTGGTCGGCATTACTTCATTTTTTCATCCAAAATGCTCTTCGTTTGAGACATTTACAATACCTATATTTTGTCTTGGAGGTTTAGCTTTGCCATTTGGCAAAGTTAAACCTCCGTATCCGTGTCTGTGGGGTCTCATGCCTCGCAATGCACTGCTACTTATACGGGAAACATTTAATTTGCTTATACGGGTTTTACCCGTATAAGCAAACACCCAGATCGTGTGAAAGCGCCTATGTGTACGCATTGTCTTGAATATGCAAGGATTGGCAGCTCAGCCATACACAAGTATGGCTGAGCTGCTGATCCTTACGTACTCATCTGGATATTGCATTTACGTCATTTTCAATCATATCGACAATGGAAATAGAAATGATTACATCGCAATGAACAACATTGACTTCACGCTTCTTAAAACGTCTAGATCGACGAGAAATATAAAAATAAACTATATCGCTTGTAGTTTGTCTACGCACCTTAATAAAATCTGTACGAACTAGTTGCTTTTGAAACATTTAGGTCATTTGCTTTTATTTAGGTACCTTTCTACTTTAAGTTCAAATGTTTCTTTTTAGCTTTTGATTTCGTTCTTTTTGAATCTTTTGTAAATTCTGTTTTTTTTTTTTTTTTGGCTTAACTGCTGCTTGGATTTTCATTCTTTCATACATTTCAAAGTTTCTTTTCCTGTAGTATTAATATTTCTTATAAAACACTTTTATTTGTAGCTTGAACATCATCTACAATGTCTTAGATCCTCTTCTTCGATGTTGCCTTGGTTCGCAATCATAACATGGCGTAGCTATACTGACGAGCTTTCCGTCTTGTCTCACGTATCATAAGTTATTTGTGTAATACTACCAAATCCATCTTTATCCACCATTTCCAGTCAAATAGGCAATGCAGTTCTCATTCATTTCTAATTGTAATGTGACTATCTTTCGAAGAGCATATATGGCTACATTAAAGGCGATTTTTGTGTATCACTCTTCTTCCCTTTCCGATTCTTCTTGTTCACTTCCATTGTCAGACTCCGTTTTGAGATTGCTTGTTATATAGCTGTTAATCTATAGACCAGTTCAGACTTTTACCTGTGACAAGCAAATTTAATTTTTGTAAATGTTCTCGAAGATTTACTATTTGCAACATTTCTATTTCTTATACAGTGAGTGCCTGCTCGTTTTTTATATTCTTTCAGCAACTGCAGACTACGTTCGTATTACGTAACATCTAAACTGTTCACGTTTGATACGGTTCGATTGTGAGGTCCTGCCGATCTTTGATTTCGGCACTTGTGTGTCTGTACCTGTTTTTATCTCCTTCTATGTCAAGATCGTTTTGGTTTTCTATTTCACCCTAGCCTAAATATTTGTTATCCTCTTTATTCGATATTGTGAGCATTTAAGTATGTAAAAATTATCTTTATTTGCTTCTTCAATTTTGGGAAGTCTTAAATAACCCATGGGAAGGAAATTCCACACATGTATTTATTGATAATACTCTAAGTATAATTGTAACTTAAATTTACACTTGATCTATTTATTTTTCGATATAACATTATAGGAACTGGCTTCAGAGAAGGATAAAGCGAGTTACTTTAACAATTGAACTGAGTAAGGCCCTGAAGTCCTCAACACTAATTACAAACAGAAACATCCTCCAAGAATGCGTGTTTATTACATTTGCTATTGTTGCCATTTAACATTGTGACAATATAGGAAATTTTTGTCATATTCCTAAAGATATAAGCCAAATGCCCGAATGGCTTATATTTTTCTGCTGACGTTTTTTTTTTTTTTTATATATATATGTAATCACTCAATAGTTGATGCTGGTGACATATTCTTGTATACAGAGCTTCTTCACAATTTGCTACAAACACTAATTTTCTAATTCGTTTTTCTAACGTTTAGATTAGAAAATTGTTTTCTGATAGATATTTGTTTTTATGTTTACTAGTGAAAATGTTTTCGGTTATCTTTTAACAAAGGAAATATATTAATTTACATTAACAAGATTCGTTAGCATTATCTCTTCAACAATTTACAAGACGTTTTAACAAGTTAAAAAAAAATTTAAAAATATCTCAATACAAATGCGTTTTAGTATAAATTCATTTTAGCATTCTCTTTACCATATTTATTTTATCGAAATCTATTATTTTGGGTATCTGTTCAATGATTTATCTCATTTTATCGATTCTCAGAAGTGGAATGTGCAATATTAAAGTCGCTCAATTTGTCTTTAAAATAAGAAATATCAAATTTTTCCTATTTATTTATTGTAAAGACAGATGATTCAAATTTTCTACTGTCGATAGAATAAAATATTATATGTATTATGCAGCTTTAGCGTGAATTTTTGATGTTTTAAGATACAAAAATTCGTTTCTGATGTAGCCAAAGATTTTCTCCGTGCATTAAAGCATCGAGAAAATTGAACACTGAAATATTGTTGAGTACTTCAAAGAATCGACAAAAAAGTTTGCTAAAGTGGTAGCTAACCTCCAATAAATAATAACACTCCATTAATAATAATAACAATAAGATATCAGAATCAAAATTTACTTTAAAAATTCGAAAATTAAAAATAAAACAAATTTTGAAACTAAAAAAAATCTATAATTTTTGGTTTCTGATATTTTATTGTTACAGAAGTTATAATTTTTAAACTATATTCATGTCGTGAGGTCTTTAAATAATTTTACTTATTTTGGGGGAACTGATACAGAGCATATAAAGCCTTAAAATAAGGTAGATTCTTCTCCTGTGATCTTGTTATATTGTGATTTTGTAGTATGTAACATCATAGTCTATTATCTTGGTAACCTGTTATTTTTTTGCCTTTTTTATTTTTTGCCTTTTTTGTTTTTTTGCCTTTGTGATCTTGTGATCTATGATCTTGTGACCTTTGTGATCTTGTGATCTTTGTGATTTGTGACCTTTGTGGTCTTGTGATCTTGTGACCTCTGTGATTTGTGACATTTGTGATCTGTGATCTTGTGATCATTGTGATCATTGTGATCTGTGATCTTGTGATCTTGTGATCTTGTGTTGTAGAAAGAAAAGTTATGAAGACGCCAAAACGTCAGTTTTTTTCTTTAATTTGCGAATTTTTAATTAATTTTAACTAATTCATATTAATTAGAATGAATTGTTTAAAATAGTAATGATCAAAATGAAAATTTTTAGTTAATTAAATTTCATTTTAATTATTTGGAATCAAATAAACAACGTAATATATCATTTATGTAACAATAAATAATGTTAGCATGGAATTAGACTTTTAGTGAATTTCGACTTTATTTTAATTTCGCGTGTAATTATTAACTTAATTACCTTCAATTACATCTATTTAATTTTAATTGCATTAATAAAGTTTATATATTTTAAAAATATAACAGTTTATTGGATTATTATAAATTTTAATTTTAAAAAATATTCAAATATTTTAAATATTAATTTAATATTAAAACCAAGTAGAGTATTACTCAAAGCTCCAGTTCACTTAATATTAAGTTTTGCTAAAATGTTTTCATTTACACCAACAGATGGCAGCATACAAACTTTCGAAACGATGTTCACATTGTTAAATATATATTATTTATTCGTTTTGTAACGATTAAGAATCATTAATTTGATTCTCTCGAGTGTTTATAGGATAAGAATTAATATACGAAATTTATAAAAAAATAAAATAAAATAGAATAAAAGTTCGTTTATCTTGAATCAGTTTCCCCCTCAACACTGTAAATGGTTTCTTAGGTTGCCAGAGTGGACAGCCTCATAAACTATAAAAATACACATAAAAATAGCAAATTAGGCAAGTTTTAAGGGGTCTCGTGGCTTGTGTTTTTATCACTTGAGTCAGTCATGTTGATTAAAATTTTCTTTGTTAGAGTAAATATACAGATGGAAGGAAAATCGTACACAACTGTATATTTTATAGACGTATAAATAAGAAAAATTGAATGTGTACAATTGATATATCGTCACAATGCCGGGNAGACGTTTTAACAAGTTAAAAAAAAATTTAAAAATATCTCAATACAAATGCGTTTTAGTATAAATTCATTTTAGCATTCTCTTTACCATATTTATTTTATCGAAATCTATTATTTTGGGTATCTGTTCAATGATTTATCTCATTTTATCGATTCTCAGAAGTGGAATGTGCAATATTAAAGTCGCTCAATTTGTCTTTAAAATAAGAAATATCAAATTTTTCCTATTTATTTATTGTAAAGACAGATGATTCAAATTTTCTACTGTCGATAGAATAAAATATTATATGTATTATGCAGCTTTAGCGTGAATTTTTGATGTTTTAAGATACAAAAATTCGTTTCTGATGTAGCCAAAGATTTTCTCCGTGCATTAAAGCATCGAGAAAATTGAACACTGAAATATTGTTGAGTACTTCAAAGAATCGACAAAAAAGTTTGCTAAAGTGGTAGCTAACCTCCAATAAATAATAACACTCCATTAATAATAATAACAATAAGATATCAGAATCAAAATTTACTTTAAAAATTCGAAAATTAAAAATAAAACAAATTTTGATACTAAAAAAAATCTATAATTTTTGGTTTCTGATATTTTATTGTTACAGAAGTTATAATTTTTAAACTATATTCATGTCGTGAGGTCTTTAAATAATTTTATTTGTTTTGGCGGAACTGATACAGAGCATATAAAGCCTTAAAATAAGGTCGACTCTTCTCCTGTGATCTTGTTATATTGTGATCTTGTAGTATGTAACATCATAGTCTATTATCTATGTGATCTTGTGATCTTGTGACCTTTCTAATCTGTGACCTTTGTGATCTTGTGACCTTTCTAATCTGTGACCTTTGTGATCTTGTGATCTATGATCTTGTGACCTTTGTGATCTTGTGATCTTTGTGATCTGTGACCTTTGTGATCTTGTGACCTTTGTGATCTTGTGATCTTTGTGATTTGTGACCTTTGTGGTCTTGTGATCTTGTGACCTCTGTGATTTGTGACATTTGTGATCTGTGATCTTGTGATCATTGTGATCATTGTGATCTGTGATCTTGTGATCTTGTGTTGTAGAAAGAAAAGTTATGAAGACGCCAAAACGTCAGTTTTTTTCTTTAATTTGCGAATTTTTAATTAATTTTAACTAATTCATATTAATTAGAATGAATTGTTTAAAATAGTAATGATCAAAATGAAAATTTTTAGTTAATTAAATTTCATTTTAATTATTTGGAATCAAATAAACAACGTAATATATCATTTATGTAACAATAAATAATGTTAGCATGGAATTAGACTTTTAGTGAATTTCGACTTTATTTTAATTTCGCGTGTAATTATTAACTTAATTACCTTCAATTACATCTATTTAATTTTAATTGCATTAATAAAGTTTATATATTTTAAAAATATAACAGTTTATTGGATTATTATAAATTTTAATTTTAAAAAATATTCAAATATTTTAAATATTAATTTAATATTAAAACCAAGTAGAGTATTACTCAAAGCTCCAGTTCACTTAATATTAAGTTTTGCTAAAATGTTTTCATTTACACCAACAGATGGCAGCATACAAACTTTCGAAACGATGTTCACATTGTTAAATATATATTATTTATTCGTTTTGTAACGATTAAGAATCATTAATTTGATTCTCTCGAGTGTTTATAGGATAAGAATTAATATACGAAATTTATAAAAAAATAAAATAAAATAGAATAAAAGTTCGTTTATCTTGAATCAGTTTCCCCCTCAACACTGTAAATGGTTTCTTAGGTTGCCAGAGTGGACAGCCTCATAAACTATAAAAATACACATAAAAATAGCAAATTAGGCAAGTTTTAAGGGGTCTCGTGGCTTGTGTTTTTATCACTTGAGTCAGTCATGTTGATTAAAATTTTCTTTGTTAGAGTAAATATACAGATGGAAGGAAAATCGTACACAACTGTATATTTTATAGACGTATAAATAAGAAAAATTGAATGTGTACTATTGATATATCGTCACAATGCCGGGCTGCAAGTGTTAATAATCTTTTAATTTAAAACATCGCGTGACTTCCGGTCCAGACCGGAAGTTCGTATATCGTTAATTGGAGCCGGAGGGCCTAAGCTTTCGGTTTTCATTCTCGAGATTAACGGAAGATAGACAACCGGACGGACGACAGTGGGAATGTATAAATCTGCAATCTGAAAATTGCTGCCCAATTAAAGTATATTTTGTTTTTATTAATTTTTGCAAAATCCTTGGGCTACTTTTTATTGATTTCCCTACTTTTGAAGGATTTTTCACCATCATTATTAAGTAAAACTAATTGAGACTTTGAGGGATCTATCCAGAGAAGGAAACAATCTAATTATTAAAGTAAGAAAATCACTAATTTAGGCTACGAATTTAGAATTAGTTGTATAAAATTAGAGATTTTTCCAATTTAAATAATTGGATTGGTTCTTTTTGGAAATGGCTCTCTCAAACTCGCAATTAACTTCAATTTGTAATTAGCAGTTAGTAGTAATTGATTATTTTTATTATTTGAGGAATAAAAAGAGTGAAATCTTTAATTTCAAGTAATAAAAATACCTGTACTTATTATGTATTAGTTATAAGTTTTGTATTCACAGTATTAATTTTGTGTACAAAGCAGTGTAAGAAATACAGTGTTAATTTCTTAAAATAACACAAAAATAAACACTGTTTCTTAATTTCTGTATCCAAGCAGCAATATACTGTACAGATGTCATTAAAATAATATATTTTCAATATTTACCTGTTGGAAAATGATTTTCTGATAGAAAATTCAATGATAAATTAATATATTCGAATTATAAATAAAATTATAATTAATTCATACATTTTATTTTACTTTACTGTATTACGCTTTAATATAATATAATACTATAATGGGCTTGTGCACAAAATTTTCCAAGGGGGAAAGCTTGCAGACAAATAACTACTTCAATACATTTTTATTTAATTATTTAATTTTTGGGGGTCTTCACAAGTACATTGTAGAATACAGAAAGCAACCCATTGTCGAGGGTGTAAGGGTATATATCTCATTATAATTTGTGGGAATATTTTACTCTAACAGATAGGGGGAAGTACCCAGTTTCCCCCCTGTGCGGTTGCCCTGTGCGGTATATAATGTTTCTAAAAATAATAAATATTAATAACAGAAAAATAAAGTTTCAGTTGTATAATTTTTATTATTTTAATATCGCGGTTAAATTTATTTTCTCGGCCATTATGCATATTGACAATAAAGTCTTTAAGTTAACTTTATGTCTAGAATTTGTAAGTAGCATACAAAGAATTTGCAATGATTTTATTGATTGAAGAAACAGCAGTATAAAGAAAACTGATAAAATCTAATATGTTTCCTAGTTGTTTAGTAGCCATTTTATGATCGAAACTTTTTACAATTTATATATTTCAGAGTAAAATAATATATATATCACTTTACATTAATTGAAATTTAAATAATAATTTAATTAAGTAAAATAATATATAATTATCTAAGCTAAATTTATGCGTATTAATTAATAATGTCATGTCGAATTCTTTACTGAGGATTTTTACTTTATATCATATAACAGAGGGAAAGTATGGCGATTGATAAAAAAAATGACCTCCCCAAGATTTTTATATTTTTGGATTCAGGGGACCTTGAAACGTCGAGAAATTAAAAAATTGGATGGTTTTTTTCTGTATGTACGGATGTTAGTGTGTGGGGGGCACGATTTCCTTCGCCCTCTTCGAAGCTTAATAACTCCTGTACCTTTCTTCGAAAATGTATGAAATTTTACAGAGAAGTTTGGGTATTAGGGGGTTTGATCCTCTTAAATTTTGGTGGTAAAACGCCAAGGGGGTGGAGAGATAGAGAGTAGTCACGTATCATATCTGGAGTAAGGTCGGACTTNTTATTTATTAAATTATTTAAGGTTTACTTCGGATTTTAAGCCATTAATTAAATTATAATTTAAATAATTTCTGTAATTTAACTAAATATAAACCAGCAGTTATTTATTGTCACATCGTCACAATACTGGCTGCAATTTTTTCGTCACAATGCTCTCAATTTTAGTTATGTCTTGTCCCTATACATCATACTTTTCCTGTTAACAGGGGAGTCATGCCTGTTATCTATCTCTGTTATAGATAAAAATTTTGAACAATTTTGAATTGAAATCATGTAACTTCCGATTTAAATCGGAAGTCTGTATGTAATCGTGGCCTCTTGCCCCTCCCTTAGCTTTCCATATCTGGTCTCGACTTTCATCTATCTAACTTCTTTCTCGAGATTAAGGAAGGATAGACGCCCAGCACGATGCCAGAGGAAATTTATAGGTCTACGATTTTTGAAAAAAGCAACTTAATAAATAATTTTAAGAACAACTGAATGTACCACTGTGGGGAATCCGGGATCGAATCCAGACTGTCAAAAATTTTAGAATTTTTCATGGACAATCCCATTGTGGGCCCAAACAACCCACGATATGTATATAAAAAAACCCTCTTAGTGTCCACAGGACGAAAAAAACGTAAAATAAAAAAAAAATACTAAAGCTGCAGGATACGTGTAGGAATATCAATCAAGCTTTCGACCCATATAAAAATATCAAAAATATTCAAATAGGATTAAAAGATCCTAACTATTCTAATTAATCATGCTTCTCATTAAAACCTTTTAAAATCTATTTACTCCGGTTTTTCAATATGAATGGCAGTATAAGATTTAATTAATATTATCGCTTATAATATTTATAATAAGAATATGAATAAGCTTACTGTTTTAAAAATCTGTTTCGATCAATCTGACTTTAAATGAGCGGTTGTCTCCTTCCTATCCATTCAATTCAATGCATTTCTTTTATACCATGTCAAAAAATTTATCTAACCACTTAGTACCCTTCAAACTTTCTGAACGTCCTTGAAAAAGCATTAGTGGTGGCAATGCACTTACAGTTTCAGTTATCACATCGGCATAGGTAATTCTTTTTTTCTTTGTGAATCCGACCTATAATTTTATAAACACACTCCTCTTAAAGTTACCGTTCCTCGTTCGGTATAAGCTAATTCCGTCTATCTTCATTTCGATTTATACATAATAATTTATACATTTTATAAAACAAATAAATTATAAATCGATTTATCTTTCTCGTCTTTACACAGAATAATTTTAATAAAATATTTATTATGCCTTAGACATAGCTTAAAAATATCATAAACAAGGCATATATATGTTTCCTTATTTGATATTTTGGTCATTCCATTTTCAATTATAGAATGATCGCCCACTTCAACTTCCTCTAATCTGTCCTAATTATAATTTATTCCTATAAATTATAATAGAAATATCATGTTCCAATCAAACAACCGAACATATATTTTTACTATAGTCTGCAATGTTATAATAATAAAAATTACGACCATAACATCTGTATTAATAAAGATAATGATTGCTACATCAACAACATCATTATAATATANTTTTTAAAAGTGTTTTAATTTACAATCACGTGACATTATTAACTTTTTAATATTTACCGAATGGAATAATATATATTTTTTTCTTTCCATTCTTTATCCTTTACAATTCGAAAAACTTCGATAAAAACAGAAAAAAAAAGAAAGATTTCACGTAATAAAAATCAAGAAAAAGATATAAAGTAAATATGAAAATCTCACTTGCCACTGAATGTAAATTCACTATTTTTTTATAGCTGAAAATAGATTAAAAAAAGAAGTAAAAAAATTTATTAAATGAATAATTTCCCTTTATTAACTCGCAATATATATACTGTATATGTATATATTTTATGATGAAACAAGAGAGAAAAGATAATAAAACTTAATGCTTTTTTAAATAACAGATGGCGCCATGATTTATTAAGTAATGCTGTCTTCTTTTAATGACAATATATTAATTAATTAATTAATTTTTGATTTATGTTATCAATCAGAAAGAAAATTATCTTTCATAAATTCATAAATCATTATTTCGGTGTAAATTAATTCTTAGAAAGTAAATTATATTTTCGGTAATGCATCCCCCTCCAGAAAAAAAAAAAAATACAAGGAAATTGAAGCGGTGTAATCAACTTACACAAAGAAAATTTATTTAAAAAAATAAAGTTTTAGACGTTTAAAAAATATTTTAAAGTAAATTTCTGACAAAAAAATTTCTTTGTGAGCTTAAAATATTTTTTTTTTTTTTCAGAGTCTTACTCTATAGAGTCTGATTACTATTCGAAGTGCTTTATGCAAATTTAAAGTTTTACCTTAAAGAAAAAAAGAAATATGATTTTTGTATGAATAAAAAAGTAAATAAATCATAAATTATTTTGTTTCTTATAAAGTCTATTTTTTAAATATTAATTAATAAACATTAGTAAGTCATTAATATACACCGGCGCTTTTATTAACGTCATAAATAAAAGAACGAATACGTTTTAGTATACATCAATGTTTATTATAAAAATAAACGTAAAATATTAGCTGGAAGCATTAATACATTACAGTTATTTTAAACAATATTTATACAGATATTTGTATCATTAGAATCACTTACATTTTAATAGTTATAATAGGAGCTTTCTGTCTATTAAATACCCTCGAATAATTTAAACCTCGAATAAATATTTGAGATTTAAATTATTTAGGAAAGTTGAGAATTCTATGGAAAACATATATCCAGTAACGAGTTGCTTAACTTTCCCGGAAACATTTAAAAAGGCGTGTGTGGCGCCATCTATTATGATATTTTGTTTAAAAAGTTTTTATATTTTTTAATTATTATAAAATAACAAAAAGCTTAATTTTAATTGTAAAGATGGCTTATATAAAAACAATTGTAAATATTAATAACGAGTAAAATCTTCATTAAGTCCGACCCTACTGGAGATATGACACACGACATCTCTTTATCTCCTCATCCCCTCGACCTTTAATTACCAAAATTTATTAGCATTAATGCCCTTAATACACAAATCTTCCCGCAAAATTTCACAAAATTTTCACCAAAGACACAGGAATTATTAAGCTTCAAAGTGTGTGAACAGACACATACACTAACATCCATGTATATAGAAACTCCCCGAATTTTTTTTTGCATTTCTTGACGTTTCAAGGTTTCCTGAGTTCATAAATGTAAAAACCTTGAGGACTGATCGCCATACTTTCCTTCTGTTATATATAACAGAGCCGGGAAAGTAATAGTGTTTAATATTGACAGGCCCCCGAGAGAGTGAGGTCGGTGCAAACACCGTTTTGGGCCCCTTTTGGAAGAGTTTTTAAATTTTTTTCCTCTGATAGGTCTCCTAAAGTTCATGGATGTCTCATAGAGGCACCCCCTCTCTTAGTATCCAAAGATGGCTATTTTATGTAAATTATATCATAGGACGAGTCACATAAATTGGTATTTATCATTTTACCAGCTGAAGAAAAAGTAGTTGTAAAACTTTTTACATAAAATTTTTGAAGCAATGATGAGGAAACGATTTATATTATTTTATTGTAGTTTAACCTGATTTTCGTTTAAGGCAATCGTTGCGCATTACCTTGACAAGAGTGCCGATAATTGAGGTCAGATGTTGAATTTATTACCTGTGGATTTCAATATCATTTTTTCAAGGTACAGGATTCTAATAATACACTCCCTTTACACATAAAATCAAATTGCTGAGCGTTAAGTATTTATTGTCGATGACGATCTTTATACGCGTTGTTATCCAACTTTCCTTTCTTTCTCTTAAAAGGATTGTCGGAAAATTCCACTCTTTTATTCAGATAATAAAATTTTATTACCTGTAATTTTATAAATACAAGTTAGAATTAATAAAATATAAATATAAAATTACATAGACGTGCTTTTCCTGTTAACAAAAACCGTATGTGTATGTGTGTGTGTGTGTGTGTTATACTACTTCCTGTAGAGTACTCTCAACTTTTTAATTACTAAGAAAACGTATATCTTTCATAGAAATCTCCATTTTTTTATTATATTTTTCTAAATAATTAAATCTCGAATATTTTAGGGTATGTAAAGATACAACAACTGATAAAATAATCGACAATATAGCTTATTATAATGTAACCCTTGGAAGTAATTCGATGCTACAGTAGTGATGCTATAAATCTCTATATAAATGTTATTATAAATATCTTTAACTTCGTCTCTAGTCGTATTAATTACAACGTTAATTGCACGGGTGGATGCTGTGACCGAATAATGTGACAATTGGTTTCACGCTTGGTTGACGGTTGCCATGGCAATTAACATCCGAGGAAAAAAGATGATGTATTTTTTTATTTTTTCATCTGGTCAAGCAGCGTACAGTAAATGGAAATTTCAATAGTTAAAGACTTAGTATTTAACTTAATGGATTTGATTTGAGTAAAGATTACTTATAACACGAAATTATGTAAAAAAAAAAAAATATCAAAATGAATTTAAAAATTTTCTTTTTTCTCTTCTCATTATGATAATTTTTCTTCCACGTTAGTTTCATTTAATTATTATGCTTTTTCGTACTTTATTAAATAAAATGACCGTTAAAATCCGAGTTTCTTATAAAATTTTTAATTATTACATAATTCATTCCTGTTTTATAATTTATAAAACACTTTTTTTTCCATTTAAAAAAGAAAGAAATTCTTCTCTCGAAAACATTTTGTTAAAAACAAATATTTACAAAATAAATTTGTATTCTACAACAAAACAAACAACAAAAGTCTTTCGTTTTATTTTGTTATTTGTTCTGTTGTGGGAGAGGCTTCACGTGGAATTTCTCTATCTATGAATAAAGAATAAAGGAAACAAAATAGGAAAGAAATCTTTACATAGAATTTTCTAAACGTAAAAAATAAAAAAATAAAAAAATAATAATGGACGAAATACAAGTAGATATTAATCACGAATTTGTGACGTCCTTCGGTCATTTTACGTCATTAATTGATTTTTGTAAATAATTTCAAATGTTATGCTTGTAACCGGAAATTAAACTGTCTTCTATTATCGTGACAAGTGTTTCCTATCGGACAAAATATCGTGCATATAATTTATTATTAGAAATACTAATTTTAATATCACTAACTTACTAATTATACATTTTATGTTTAAAAGTATGTTACATTTTCAAATTATCCCAACGAAATTTTCATATATTTCCTCCTTTTATCTATTTTAAAATTATAATTTGTTGCAGACAAAAACGCAATTTCAAAACACAATTTTATTATTATTTTTGTAAAAATTACACACCCCGAAAGTATCTGAAGTATTGTATTTTATAACGTAGTTTGTTTTGATCTCAAAATATTATTTTTGGACGACAAGAAGTATATTCGAGTCATAGAAACTCATAAAATGTAAATGTATAGTGTGTATTTTTAGTATTAAGGAAATCTTAAAAGTCGATTTATTTTCGATTCACTTTGCAGATTATGGAAATCTGTAGAGAGTAAACCAAAGAAAAATAATAAAAAAATCACCAGACAAAGATTGTATTTCCTCCCCCCTTTTATATATAAAACCCTTTCATAGGGAGCACACTTTGTTTTACACGATTACAAAAGCTCACTGACAGCATCGATTGGGTTATTTATGGATTTTCATGCTCTTCATATAATTAATTTTCTTTTTTACATTATTATTTTTTTGGTTGTGAAAATTATATTTGATTTATTTCTTAGTGAAAAGTGTGATATATAATCTGTTAATCAGGTTTAGAATAAAGAAAAGGGATATAAAATATCAAACCACAGGTGTTGCTGGATGTTTGCCAAGTGACTGGTTTATTATTTGCTTAGATGAATCGAATAGATATGTGAAATTTAGTTTAAAGAAAACATATAAAGTTGCCTTTGGACGAAATTCAATTTGATTTTTTAATAAAATTTAATTTTTTATACAGGTATTGTCTTTCTCTCTGTGTAGNATATTATATATATTTTATAATATTACAAACACGTGACTAAATTTATTTATTTTTTATTAAAAAAATTAAGTAATATATAATTTAATTTTTGACAAATGAATACATTTGACCTATCTCGTGTTTGTTGTTTATAAAAGTCACTTAACAATATTAGACGAGAGTGTTGGATTGATGTAAAACAGATGTAGTTTGGTGAAATTTAATATTTATTTCCGACTTTATTTACCGAGTATAAATATTTATTAATTAATCCTACTTTTGGGAAAGTGTTTAAACTTTATTTTTGTTCCATTTTATTGTAACTCATTACTCCAAATCAACGTCTGATGCATGTTGACATGCTAACGTTTAACAGATTGCTTCGCAACAGAAATTATGAAATATGTTACGGTTAATACGTGGAGAAAAGAAGAATATTTTACTTTAATATTAGAATATTTTGCCGATTTTCTTAGAATTTTTTAATAAAATATATTTATTTGAGTCTCAAATACTTTCTTTGTGTTACTTTCTATACTTAAAAGGAGCAATTCGTGTCGGAAAATGGCTACGCTAATCTTTTTTTTTTTTTTTCTTAAATAAATTTTAAAATAAAATGAGGGATGTACTTGTACAGTAATATTTTATCCAAGCTCTCAAGGAAAAAATTTTCTGACAATAAGTCATTTTAAACCCACTTTGTAAAGACAATACGTCCCGGATATTATTCTATTCATTGTGTGTGAAAAAAACAAGAAAGCGATTGTTCTTTATGCGTTGTGGCACTGTTTTTCTGCAATTTAAAGAGAGTTGAAAGGTCAAGAAGACGAAAGAGTCGACGCCTACTGTATAAGGCTATGTCTGCACTAAAATATTTATTTCGGTATAGGTTTTAAAGCCTCGGTTGTTACTGTTAAACATTCTCAACTACTCAGCAATTTTTAACGTTGAGGCGAAACAAAAATAATAAAATTTTTCAGTTTACTGTCTGAGATACTCAAAATACAAAATTTATATCGCATTATTATCTTATAAATTTTTCAAGTAGCCTAAATTACTTCTTTTAAAAATATATTTTTCTTCTTTTAAAAATTATTTACAAGCGATAGTTTCACTCACCCCTTAATGGGATTTGTCCTAAACACGAGAAACAAAGTAGCGTGAAGGAACTTTTTTCTGTTTTATATAGAAGAAAAGAGTTTTTCCTCCCCCCCTGTATTTACAAGGTTAATACTTGAAACAAAATATTCTGGACGAAACGACAATGATAAATGGTTCAATGATTATATAGAGAAAATTGCATTGCGTGTAGTTTAACATATTCTTTTTAAAGAAGATACTAAATATAACACTACTAGCATCAATTATATTTGTGACAACTTTTATATAAATCTTAAAGAGCGAGTCAATTATATATTTGCATAATTCTTCTAACGATTTTTATCAAACCTTTTTCTTTTAATTTTCAAATGGTCATTAAAGGAGAGAATCATTTATATCTAGAAAATTAGAATTAAAAACTGATGCTGATTAATCTCTCCCCTCCAATGTAAGGGGGAAACAAAAGTGTGTGCTAAACCAGTAATCAGTTCCATAAAATTTCCTTTCCCCTTGAAAATAAGTTAATTATACTAATTTGTATATCGTCTAGTTACTTATAAATGATACTTTTTGCTTATTCTCTAGAGAATTTTTATTAGTAGACCGGATGATGATTAAAAAAGTCTTTTTTTAATACGAAATTTATAGCCACACAAGAATGTTTGTCTTGGCACTTTTATGACAGTGTATAATATACCCGATAATATATATTATTTAAGTACAAAATTAAAACTTTAATAAGCATTTTAATATACAAACGTACTATTTATGTATCAGAAAATAATTCAAATTTTCTCAAGTATTATAAACAAATTTCTTCCAGCCTACACTTTATTAATTTATTTAATTAATAAGTTAGTAAATATAAATTAATTATGAACTAATTCTGATATAAAACGACGTTAAGATATTTTATATTACAGTTTTATTAACAGCTGTATAACATAGTAAATATATAATTGTATTGATTAATACGGTGTAAATAATTATGTTTACATATTACAGATAATATTTACTTAATATACGTAATACTAGTTACGTGTGCTGGACTTTGTTTAGGGTTTTGAGGGAGGAGATTGTAAGGTGGGGTTAGAAGAGGGTGATAAAAATGCAAAACACAAGAAATTACTCGGGGTAAAGTTAAGAGGTGGTGAGTTTTAGGGGTGGTTGATTTGGGAGTATGTTTTATAGGATGTCGAAGAATATTCAGGCCAAATTTGATGCGGATAGGTTGAATGGTACAGGTACAAAACCCTTAACATACGTACATTCATATTTTGACTTTAATAATATAGATAAATGCTTATTAAATGTTTTATTATATAAAATACTTGAAAGACAAAATCGTCTACATCTTTTTCATGCTTAATACGTAAAATGTTTCTAGAGACGGGAACGGATTGATTGATATCACAAGTAAATTACTCGTGTGTATACAAAAAGTATTTTTTTAATTAAGAAAACTTTTATAATTCAATTCGATCTGCACTCTCTGTTGGAGTTGCCTTAATTATGAATCGAGTCTTTTATTCCTTTAAGTAATTCGATATAAGGCATATTAGTTATCGTCATCCTTTAAACAAGGTTCTTTCATAGGGTCGTATCTGCTAGCCATTTCTTTTCCTTGTTATGTGTTATGTAAACATCACGTCACATGACACTTTGTCGATATTTTCAGTACTTTACATGTGTTATTTTTAATTGATTGATTAAACGCTAATGGATACGTTCAAATGATACGAGCTCTTCGATTTAACTGAAGCATGGACATTAATTATTCAATAACACTGCTAAGAACGTGGAGTAACAATTATTTTACATGCAATTGATATAAACATAATCATTTATAATAAAATATTACATTTCTTCTCATAGAAAACCGTTTTCGCTCTTCACTATTGATAATATTAAGATGAAGAAAAATATTTTCGAAATTAATTTATCTTCTATTTTTAATATTTTATGTTAGGAAATTCTTCAGTTAATAACGTACTTACTCTATGAATACAGATTCAATATTTGATATTTCTGCGCTGCCATTTTTTTTTATATCAAAATTCGACTGGTTAATCGATAATTCGAGTGTCCTCTTATAACTTGAAGATTTTGCAGTCGGACGATTTGCACGTCAATAGAGAATATTTCCTTTAAGATATCGTAAAAGTTGGACCAAAAAGAAATTCAGTTTGAAAATACATAAGGGAAAATATCGATGGTTTTATGAGATTCTGATAAAAATCTGTTATCTGAAAAGTATTCAATGCATTCAAATATGACTTAAGCCCTGCTACTTTTAGTGTTCAATTGCTTAAAAACGAAGCGATGTTCCTCTCTATTAACATATAACAACATTGTTTACGTGTTAATCTCAAAGGATTGTCTTACTTGTTTATTCTCTCTTATTTTTTTACTTTCCCGGTTGTTATATAATAGGAAGAAAGTATGGCAATTGTTAAAAAATTAAATTCGTGATTTTTATATTTTTTGGACTAGAAATGAAAGAAAGATTGGTGTTATCTGTATGTGTTGGAGGAACGATTTCGTTTACCCAATTTAAAGCTTAATAATTCCCGTGCCTTTCGTCTAAAATTTCTGAAATTTTGTAGAAAGATTTGTATAACAGGTTGAAATATTTCTAGAAATTTTCATGAAAATCAGGTGATTTTTTCCAGAGATATGACTTTATCCCTTTAATATCACCCGAACCAATCTGAAGACTATAAAGGGATATATTTTAAACACTATAAATTATCCAATAGTATAATTAAATATATGTTAATACCACCTATCAGTAGAACGCATTATAAAATTCCTATTGATTGATAAGGAAATTATAAAAAGAAAGAAAAAAATCCGTATATACCAACTTTAGATATGGTAATATATCGATACATATCGATTATTGAAAAATCTATTTTAGATGACATATCGGTTTTCTTATCCTTATCATCATTATTCTTATTCATATCTGAAGAAGGGGGAAGAAAAAGAACTTATATTACACAATAAAGAATATTTAATTTGGTTCAATGACAGTTGTTGAATCTTCTTAATGTTACCCCCAAAAAAACTTTAGACATATTTTAATTTACTGCTGATGCTGGAAATTGCAAAGGAAAACTGATTTGCTATTTTTACAAGATAAGTATCTTTCCATTTGCTGTTTTCCCTTAACACATTATTAACCTCTTTAAAGGCTGATCAACGCCATTATCCTGTATTTCAGTTCAAGAATTAGTTTTTTATGAGTCAATTATACTTTTTTCTTTTCTTCTACATCTGTTAAATCTTTAACCTTCTGTATCCATTCGAAAGTTTTAAGGATGTATTTTTTTTTCTAATTCAAACACATTAGTTTATATTATATAATGTGGAAGAGTGCACTGTTTTAGTAGCACTAAAAATACTTTCGAGCTACTTTAACACAGTAACTATAATTAAAAAAAGAACTCTTCGTTTCGCCATGTTAAAGAGTAGAGAGGCAAGAACACGTTGATAACTGAAGTGGATTTTTATCTTTTATTTTTTTATTTATTTTTTAATGAAAAGCATGTAAAATATATTGCAGAGTACACTTATTTTTATAAATTTGTTTACTAGTAGCTTGTGTTTTTTTTTTGTTAATTTACATCACGAGAGTTCGTTTTTATCTTCTAAAATTAAGGTTATTCAAGCGTTATCTTCGACATCACCGTCCTCAATAAATAAAAAAAAAATTTTTTTTAAGAATAATCATTAAAAATTTTACCACTTTTGGTACATTTTATTGATTTTCGACATTATATATACCGAATTCTGTTGACAAGTAAAACTTTTGACATGAAACGTTTTTGGAAAGGTAATTTGTCAAACAAGATGACATGAGAGTTGATAGACTTGTCAAGCGGATTTAAACTTCTTTTAAAAACTTCTTTTTTTATTATTCATCTTTCTATACATTCTATTTATCCTAAATATAGATTTTATAGTCCTTTAACAAGGAGTGACTTATAGGTTAACAGAGGAACAACACAAGAAAGTTTCTGTACAGACAATGGAGTAAGTCTACATCTAGCATGAATTCGCTTTCTAAAAATAATTATAAAGTTTTATCCAAAAATAATTCATGTTTTCCATACTTTCTACATTAATAAATAATTCATGAGTCACATTATAATATCAATTCTTTTGTATATTTATCTCTCAGCAAAAGATAAAATGTTGATATAGATAAAATTTGAAACTCTATTGATCCGTCTTAGTAGATTTATGGTTAAGAAATTTATTTTATGTTCCATCACAAAAGAAACTGAAGTAAAATTTATATGAAATATTTGAAATTATAAAATAAAACTTGATTAAAATTTTTTTGTAATCAGAATTCGTCAAAAAATATCACTCGAATTTCTAAAAATATACAACAATTATGATAAAAAGTAAAAGAAATTTTTATCACTGATAAAATATTTAAGCAAAAGTAGTAAAACTTTTATTTAAATATAGGTAATATCGTAGAAAATACTATTCATACGAGCAATTTTTTTATCTCAGAAGCTTAAGAAATCAATGTAGCAACGTGAAACGTTATGAAAGATTATATTGTCATCTAGGATCAGGCAGAGGATAAATATTATCGAAATATATCGACAATGATAAAATCCCAAATTTTTCTATATCAGCATTTTTCAAGGACTTCCATCAAACAATTTTGTTTATATAAATTCGTTCTATAAAGCAGAAGAAAAAATCGAAATGGTAAATTGTTTAATGCTCTTTTTGCTCACAATACATTTTTGAAGTAAAAGGGGAGAGGGAGAATTCGATTTAAATCAGTTTAAAATTGAATAACTGCTAGAAAAATAAAGAATTTAAACGTAAATGTGTCATATATGTTGATATATTTTCAAATATATTCATATAATCAGCAACAATCTGACATTAAATCAGCTCGATATTTGTATCGTACAGTAAATAACATGCGCATATTAAGCCCCCCATCTAATACCAATTTTGAAAATTTACATATCGGTGATGTGACAGTTTAAAAATTATTATTTATATCCTCCGATAGAGAAGAAGAAGAAGAAAAAGAAGAAAAGAAAATCTCTTTTATTTTCTAAATTCCCACATGACTTACCGGAAGAGATTGTAGATGCAAATTTTACTGGTTAGTTTTCCTCTGCAAATATCATATTTCTAAAAATTTCTCTTCAGATATCTTTTCTTTTTTATTTTATTTTTGAAATTTATGATTATTTGATCTATGAGGAAAAAATAAATAAATAAATAAACTTGTTGGTGGAATTTTACGGATGTTTTATAAATTTTTAATCTTTTAATATCAGTTATGTAAGATGATACGAAGATATCTCTTCGGTTAACTTTGATATATAAGCCTTCTATCAGTTATTCTTTATAAACGACATTAAAATATTTGAAATTTTCCAGAGCAGTAGTTAATTACAAACCATAAAAATATCTTATCTCGCATGCCAGTCAGATGTATTTATATATATTCTAAAACAGGTGATGTTTTATCAATTCTGACATTTCCTTATATATATATATATATATCTACACACATACTTTCTAATCTCTTCCTTTTATTGATTCGTGGAATAATATACCGATTTTTTCTTATATATATCTATTAAGATAACAATAACTTTGAAAATCGAAAGTGGAAATAACTCATAAAATCGTAATTTTTAGTGTGAAACTACTGCAAAATTTCCAATAGCATAAATAGGGCGAAAGATGAGAAATTTTCAAACTTATCACTGTTCTACAGAACGTTTTGTAGATTTTCACGCCTCCTTCAAAAATCACTGTCTCCCATGATGACAAGGTGCTGGATTAGGTTAGATTTGGTAGTGTTGTAACGATCCATCGATCATAAGAAATGGTGAAAGGATAGAACTTATAACTAGTGGCTGCTTCCAACCGATAACATTGAGCAAAATAGACTTTTCATGATTTCTTTACTGTACTGCGCTTTGTTCAATAATGGGTTTTGAGGTAAAAATTTAATAGAGACTTTATTTTTTTTTATTTTTTCTTTTCTCTTTATTTATTTAAAGTTTCTTCGTCTGTCGGGAGGTTAATATTTATCGAACAAATAAAAGGAATAAATGAATTATGCGCTTCCAATGTTTATACTCGACTCGCTATAAAACTGATAAATTTTAAATTAAATAGGTAAAGATGATTTTTGAGGTAGTAAACAAGCAATAAGAAGTTAAATTAATTTTTTATATCGTTGTCGATATTTTTTTTTATTGTATTTAATATGGAATTTATAACTTTTTCTTCTTCCTAACTCTACCCTACTGTCTAGCTTTCTGGCAAAAGTACTCTAATCATACCGGTCCTTGTTAGATTAATCGATAAAGGGTATTGCAAGGTCAGTTGTTATTCTTTAAACATGCAGATGTGTATGCCATACTTCCACTTAAAATTATTCTTATATTCGTGAATTTTTTCGGTAATTATGTAGAATATTCTCGCCTGTATACATAAATATATTATTTTATTTTATGGTGGATATCGCTTGTTTTCTCCGTTTGAATTTATAACCATTACAGTGGATACAGTAATTTTATTGATCTTCGAACACAACAACAAACATTTACCATAAAGTAACATTTAATTTACAATAATATAGTTCATCTAACTAATTCAATAAAGTACAGTTGACAGATGAAACGTGATTGGTTTAGTTGAATTGATTTCTCATTAGTTTTAGTTTGATTTGGTCCAATTGTATTATTTCAAACTCGACGCTTCCATTTTCTACACCTTAAAAAAGTATAATAAAATTGTAAAAAAATAAATTTAATCGCACAAATAAATATTTTAAAAGTAAAAATAAATTTAAATCAAATGAGATTTGTTCTATACCAACGAAAAAAGAGATGTAAAAATAATTAGTTTTTAAAAGCTATACCCTCGTGTTATATATATTTTTTTAATTAAAAAAAATAATGAGATGATTGTCGTTAATAATATCAACAATTAACTTTGACAATTTGTGTAAAAATTAGAAAAAAATATCACACTTCATCTGTCAATTGATCTACCAGAAAATATTCTAATTATGCAGTTTACACATGAATCGAACCATGAGATTTATCACAGCAAATTTGTCCACCATTTCATTAATTTTTCATTTAATTAAAAATAAATACTACTATATCCAAGCCTAACTTGTTTTTCCCCCATCTTTATTTAGTGTATCTTCTGCTTATTCTTGAATTCTTTTCCTAAAAAATAACGAGTGAAATTTTAGTATAAATATTTTCTTTTTTTACACAAAAATTCTTCAGCAGTTTTTTTTCTGTTTTTCTCCATTTTCCTGAACTTTTATTAAATAAAATTAATATATTTGTTTAAGAAACGTTTCATTAAATAACTATTTTATATTTATTATTTTTTATCCATTTTTTTTTNGGCCATCTGGCTTTCGTAAAATTATATAGGTTTTTAAATTTCGTATATTTTTGTAAATACACGATATAATCTATTTTTATTTATATTATTTTTTTATATTAAAAGAATACTTATGCCGAAGTTAGGCTCAGATAAATATATTATTTAACATGCACTTAACTTATTTTAATTAAAATATTCTATGGATAGATAAGGTTATTATATAAAATGGCTTAAGCTCTTATTGCTTTTGGGTAAGGGAATTTATGAATGAAGTAATTTTATATAATATTTGTACTTATTAAATTTGAAGAATATTTACGCATATCACTCACTTAAAATAAGAATTCGGAACTGAATATAAAATACATTTTTTTTTAAATTTTGGAGCATCGTCGTTTGTCGTAATGGCGGACGGTTACTATTTAGAGCAAAAATGTACTATTCTTGAGAATTATCATCAGGCATATCTTCGAAAAAAGTAGGCATGTGTATCTGTTTAATGAGCGACGTGATGCCATCTTCTTTTAACTTGCAACGGCATACGATTTTCTTAAATGCTGCTCGAAAATCTTTACTGAACATGCCGTATATTAAAGGATTTGCAGCAGAATTACAATAACCGAGCCAGAAGAAAATATTAAAAATGATATCAGAGAAACAATCGTCACAAAAAGCACGTAACAGATAAACGGTGAAGAATGGCAACCAACACAATATAAAACCACCAACAATAATTCCAACAGTTTTTGTTGCTTTGGCTTCTGAGTGGAAACGTCTCGCATGCCATCTGGCATTTCGTTTACTTATGCGTGTAAAGAAGGTCCTGTTTGACTTGCCATTGGTGGCATAAGAGGTTCCCGGTAAATTCCCTTGACACAGATTCGTCGGGGAATTGTACATGGATAATTCTTTAGTTCTAACGGGTGGATAGTATCCTCCGTTCATATCTTGCAAACTTCTACGATTCTTCACCGCTGGCTTAATTCTCACGGTGGGTAATGTAGCTTGCCCCGCCGATAAAGCTCTTCTTGGCACTATCATATCACCTTCACGTCTTACATGTCCGTAATTTTGAGAAACCGTAACGTCTGTCGAAGGTTTACCTCTGTGAATGCGTAAAGTTAGGGTATTTTCCGCATCATTTTTGCTAGTTTTAAATCCTCTTTGCAAGGCACGACTTGTTCTTATGGCAGCACGATAAATTCGCCAGTAAAAGAATAGCATTACCAGCATTGGAATGTAAAAGGAACCTAGTGCAGAGTATATTACGTATCCTTTGTTACCGATTAATGAACATTCTGGAGCAACGCATCGATCCATCATATTAGTTTCGGAATCGGTTTCGGTCCATTCTGTTAATGTTTGATTTGTGACATTAGAAAGTGCAATCGAGTCATTTGCTTCTATAAATGTTTCATTCAAAAACATTGACAATTGACTTAGGTCTAGTTCTCGAAACACATCTTCAGTTTCTGTTTGTTGATCGATAGTAACGTTCGCTTTTAACTTTCCATTAAATTTACTCCTAGAATCGTCATTCCATCCTACTAAAGGAGGGAAACAAATGAGAAATGAAAGAATCCAAACTGAAGCAATCAATAGTTTTACTCTGCGAGAAGTCATAATACTTCTATAATGTACGGGTCGCGTTATAGCCAAGTAACGATCTATACTGATAGCAACCAAGTTCAGAATTGAAGCTGTACACATCCAAACGTCTACTGCTAGCCAAATCTGACACCAGATATGACCGAATACCCATACTTCGAGTACTTCTAGTGTAATGGAATATGGAAGAACTGCAATACCAACTAATAGATCTGCTACTGCTAATGACATAATTATAAAATTTGTCACCGTTCGAAGCTTTGCGGAAGCAAACACTGCTAAAATCACTAAAGCGTTCCCAACGATGACTGCCACATTAATAATGCCCAAGAACACGATAGTTGCAATAGTTCTGGCACCTTGAAGCTTTTCAGAAATGTTCAATTCGATACATTGAACCCCCTGCTGGGGGTCATCAAAGATACTAGTAGAAACGTTAACAATATTTTCCGTCATCCTTGATCCTCGATCATCATCATTTCTTCAACTTCTGTCACTCTTCATTAAATTCAATTTTAAGTGTTCCTGTTAACGAAAAAAAACTCCATTAAAACTATTAAATTCATCGCTATAAACACATTTCTCATTACTATAGCCTTAAATTATTTAAGAATATAATATAAATATCATAAAGAAAGTCGTATAAACTATAAATTTGCATAGTTTTGCCCCCCAAAAATACCAATTCTATTAATTTAGCATAACGTAAATTACGAAACGGCACTTAAATTTAGCTGGTTAGGAAGTTATTCGAATTATAAACCATTCAGATATATTAACAATAATTTATCTATCTATCAGCGGGTACTTATCGTATACATGATATTAACATATATATTATATTACATTACAAGTTGTAATGTGTTTAAATTCAGGTAAGCATTCATGGATATAACATTCTCATGATCCTGTTCATCAAATTATCCATCGCAATTAAGAATTCGATTGAATATATTCACAATCAGACAATTCATTTGTTAATCAGCAAGTTTATAGAAGAGAAAATGAAATATCTGTAATTAAATACGATGCATTGTCACAAGATTACTATTTGACATATATCGGATTTTTGGTCTAACCTTATATCCTTACGCAACTTTTGAAGCGACGTTGATTGGATTTAGTTCCTGGCAATTAAAATAAAATATAATCAGTGCCTCTTATTATTATTATTGATTTCCATGTATTTGCGAAGCATTCATAATAAGCAATTAATAATAATATTAACCGTTTACATTTATATGTAAAGGTACGCCATGATAAGAGGAAATCCTGTTATTGGCATAAATATCAATATAATCTGGTTGTGAGAAATGTTGTTATTTATTCAATAAACTATCTTGTTTCTTGGTGGAAAAAATAAAATAAAATTTAATCTGTTAATAGGTTTCTCTATACTTACGTATCTGTAACAATTTTCTGTTTAGTAATGCTACCTTTGGGAAGAAAACCTTATACGAGACTTCATATTACAGAACAAAGAAAAGCTCTGAAAAATTATTTATAAATCGGATCCATATTTTAAGCCAAAAATATGTGTTTGAGTTTTCAAAGCTCGGATTATAAAATTATACGTCATATGTAAAAATAAAAAAGGTACAAGACATAAAACCAACTTTTAAACAATACATAAAATTAGGAATTAATCAGTTACATTTATTTTGCATATTTCTAAACACTACAGTGAATTATATACGTTTCTTTTAACTCTTCTCCCCGATGGACAATATAAGGGCCTCTTTTATGAGTTTGGTCAGGTCCACATAATATGGAGACAGGGTGGTGAAGGATCCTCTACATCCGCGAAAAATTCCTGGAGGTTTTGACCTCTCCGAATTCGATTCCGAGTCCTCCAGAGTAGTAGGATGCCATTATAATCGCTCGGCCATCTGGCTTTCGTAAAATTATATAGGTTTTTAAATTTCGTATATTTTTGTAAATACACGAAGAAAAATACTGTTTTTTAAACTTCTCTCTTATTTTTATATGGAAAGAATAGCAATATAAATTTATAAGCTAAAATAATTTAGAAAGAAAAAATTATCTTTGTCTATAGAACTAACATTGAAATTCAAGAAGGCAAAATAACATTTACTAGTTTTGGCTTATAAAGTCAAACCTCTGAACAACGGCCACTGATAGAAATATAAAGATGGACTATTTGGAGGTTATTTTTATATATTTAAAAAAATGTTCTGAAAAAAACGGCTGCTGTTTAGAGGTGGTCATTATTGCAGGTTCGATTGCATTTGCTTTTTTTTAATTTTCTACTACATTAAGCACTTTATGTTTTATTAAATTAAAACTATTTATAAAATAGCTTCACTTTTAAGTAATCATCAACTACATAAAGTTCTTAATGATTACTTAAAAGTACTGTACATAAGGTTCCGCAAGTTTATTTATCATCTTATGTAAGTAAATAATATATTGATTTTAAAATTAGATATTTACTTAAATTACATTTCATGCAGCCACAAAAATTTCGAGATTTTCTTAATAAACACTTAATTAAAATTATAAGAATAAGTCAAATTCCATTCAAATACCTTAAAAGTATATAATTTTGCTCATGTTTACCAATTAAGAATGCCACGAAATCCAAACGAAAAGCAATGTTTATAATATTTAAAATTTACAACAATTCTGTCCTAGTGTCTGTCCTGTCTCCCTTGTTATAAAACTGAGTAAAATAGAAAAAAATATCAATAATTAAATTAAGAAATCCTGTTAAAACAAACAGGAAAACTTTTCTAAATAGAATATGTTTAACGAGAAGGTGTAATAATTAGTTTATCATTATACTGTCATCAAACTGATAAGATTATCTTCACTTTGATTTCAAACAATTTAAGTGTAATTCCGGCTTAGAATAGAATTAAGTAGATTACATTCGAGTTAATTTTTATCTAGAAATACAAAACTTAATTAATTGATAATACATAATTCTTAATAATTGCCTAATTTTCTATATTGTGTACGTAAATATATTTTAAAAAATTGTATCTAAGGACTAGAAATATTTTTAAGGTATCGATTTACACCTTTCTTTTTTGGTTCCTTTCTTTCTTTCTCTTCTTTTCTTTTAAGTTTAGCAGCAGAGTAAATACATTTTGTGAGTTAGCAGACCATAGAAGATATGGCAAAGGTGGGTAAAGTTGACAATCAAACATTTTCATTGATAAATGGCGCTGTCACATCCAGGAATGGAAGCTACGGAATCATCCGTAAAACAGAAACATGTCTTCGATAGAATCGAAAACATAATATATTTTCAACTGTATTTTCAAGATAAGATATTTTACAAGTTAACATTGCCAATGAGTTACATTCAACGTATTTTTGATTCGTTTAAATCTCTTTTTCCCAAATTTTTCGGTCCACCACCCCCTTTAGTACATATATTTCTTATATTTTGTTGCTTTCCCCTTTGTCTTCAAACTCTCCTTGAATTTTCTACCAACCATAACGGAGTAGGATCTACTTTAGAAATCATTGGTTTAAATTACAATAATTACTTGATAATAAAATGTATGACCTCGATAAAAAGCAATTAAATTTATAATATATAAAGTTAATTTTCCTTATTAATCAACAGAAATTAAATAGAAAGTAAGCTATTTATTTAACATTTAGTTTCTATTAAAAGAAATGAAGGTAAGGTTAGTTTCCACGGTTAGTATCAGAGACTACATAGATCAGTTATCGATTCTCGATCATTCATTTAAAAAAAAAAGCAAAAAAAAAGTACCTTTTCAGATCATTTGTCCTCGAAATATGATTATATGTAATTGTACAGTCATAAAATTCCCTTCAGAATTGTTGATTTTTTTTTATTATCATTATTTCCGATACACAAATTGGATATATTCAAATTTAAATTTTAAGAAATTGATTTAAATCAACGTTAAATAAAATAAAATAATTTATTTATTTATTTTTCTATAAAATATTTTTATTTAAAATTGAACAAGATTGCGTTTCTGATTACTGAATTAAGTTATGCCGAGTGGATTAATAAAACAAATGACACTACCACCTGTCGTCATAATGTCATCCATGTCAGATCCATATTGTACATGTGACAAAGCAACAGTAATTATAAATACAGTTATATTCAATTAATTATAATTATCTAATATAGAAACCATATTATAGATGAAGTATATATATATATATATATTTATATATAAAAAGTACAGGTGTACTTATATTATCAATAGATGGAGCTACATGTTATTTTATAAGATTTTTTTCCCTCCACATTTATTATATACGATGGTTTATATTTTATTATTAATTAGTCTATGATTTGAAGTATTTTAAACTCTCTTTTTAAAGTTTGAACTGAACAGAATTAGCAATTAATAATTAAAATGTATATAATAAATATTATTTTACGTAGAAATTATTAGGAAAATATAATAATTAATTTATGAATTTTTCTGCGAAACTTTATTAAATAATAGAGAAAAAAATTGACGTAATGAAGAAAATATAATAGAAAAAAAACAAGGTTAAATCTTATTGAAAAAGTTTGAAAAAAAATGTTTTAAATGGTTTTTTTTTCCTTTTTTTTAAGAGAAAAGAAATGATATCAACCCGAGGAGCAGACACAAAAAATGATGATTGACAGGAAAGTTGAAATGCTGTCTGGTTTCGACCACCTGGTGTAGCCAGAAAAGTCTATACAAGTGACATCTGACACTGAGGTAGTGAAGGTGACAAACGATGGAAATTTCGTCTCATCTTCTGTTCTGGCACAAAAATCATGTTATATCATCATCTCCAGTTTCCTTCGTTAATACGTTATATTGATAAAGAAATATGGAAAGGAAACTCTTTAAATATTCGACTGAATACACTAAGAATCAACAGATAAATAATACATGATATTTATAATTTAAAAGAACTGTCAACTTGGCAGTTTTCGTTAATTGAATTATGTAATTCGCTTAATTGCTAAAATAGTTTGCATCTAATTAAATTTACAATTGTAATATTTGAAATATCCATTTAGAATTTGTTTCTTTAAATTAATAAATTCTTTCGTCTTTGATTAAGTTAGCAAATTATAATTTATTTTTCTTTCCAATATATATTTATTCATTATAAATTAATGTAAAAATTAAGGTTTATCTGAATAAAAAGAAGAATAAAACATTAAGATACGTGTTTCTAGTCCTTTATTTCTTTCTTATATCGAAGGGTGTGAACACCCTTCGATATAAGTAAGCAAGTTATACTTAACATGAATAAATTATATTTATTTATTTAAAATACAATAATTAAAAACAGTAATATGAATAAAATAAAGAGAAATAAGATCAGAATTTATCAAAATCAATAGAAAAAAGTTGGCAAAACAAAGAAAGAAAATCCGGATGAGCAAATAAACCGTTTCTATTATAAAACTGCGCTGAAGGCGATTCTACTATTTACAAGTATAAAATTTACCTTTTTTAAATGTAATATTATATTCATCTGTAGTAAATCACTGATTTAAACTAATTAAAATCAAACATTTCATTCATTTAAGTAATAATATTTCAATTCTTAACCGGCTCTGTTTACGAAAAAAAGCAATTAATTAATCACTCGCATCGAAAATTATTAAGTTAATTAATAATAATTTAAGTACAGTAAAATATAAGAAATATTGCAATTTAATTTTCAAAATATTTATTGGTTTAGTAGATTTTAATGTCATCATTTAACCATTTATATTTTTGAAGTATACTATGCAGACTATTGATTTTGGGGCATATTATGTAGACTTATTGATTTTAGATAGCGAGAAGTTGAAGGTGGTCCTACGTTCTGTGGTATCTTTTACAACATACTGTTAAATATATTTAAGAACTATTTAATAACTACTTTATATTGAACATGAAACCAAGAAGTTCCATAGATATCGATTGTACTGTAGTGAATTTATCATTAACATCCAATGAACTGTAAGAGATTATTAAGACATTTATTAAAATATATATATATTAGAGTGTCGTATCACGAAATTTAAACGTCATTTTCAGCACATCATCCTTTAAAAAAATAACTACAAAAGCACATTTTCTAGATNTAAATTTCAGAAATGGAAATTCAAAATACGGATATCATTTTTATGCTATCATAAAAAGTTCCATAACATTTTAAACCATCTTGAAGGAATATTGTAATAAACTTTTATAGAATATATAATATATTATATAAACATAATGACTCGTGAATTTAAACACTCATTGAGCTTACGTTATTGAAAATTTTATGTCCTACTTAAACAAGGTATAAAAAAATTTTAAATTAAAATATTTAAATAATAATAACAAACGAAGAAACAAGAATTTCCTCTTAATCGTATCATTCATCTTATAGCATTTAGAAAAAAAATTAGAAAATAAAAAATTAATTTTTCAGATGTTGGAATTATTCATGTAGTTTGGAGGAGTTGATAAGGAGGAATACAGTTTTTTATTTTATGTTTCCTTGATCAAGAATGGAAAATTTTCGGTGATGCAGTTCCTTTTTTTACAATTTCCAAATGTAATTACTTTACTTAACCCGGGGTTCTTACAACGGGTGTGGCTTTATGAAAACTATGTGACGATGCTGCAGTGTAATTGTCAGATTGGAAAAAATAAGGGGAAAAAAGAAAGTATATCTTTAAAAATTTGACAGAAAATTCTATTTAAAAGTTTCTGATCTCGAAAAACATTTTCTGGAATTATAACTTCGGGATTTAAGGGGGGAATGAATTTTTAATGCAAAGTCCAATGCGAATTGAGACCACGTTAGTAGAAGGGGGAGAGAAAAAATCTATCTAAAACTTAAATTATTTTCGCATACAGATATTAGATATAATAAAAAATTTTCTATATTAGTTATCTTTAAAGGAAAGATGTTTCAGAACCTTTTAACTTTATGAAAAATCAAAATTTAATTTATAAATAATTGAACGTATGGCATTACTAAATAGAATTCATTAAAAAAGATTAAGTTCAAAGGTCCAAAAACACATTTACCCTTTCTGGCTGAGTGGCCAAGTGTAGAAACTTTGTATATACCAAACATCGATTATTCAAAGCTGTGGTCTTATACTTTATGCTGCTTCAAATAACGAATGTATTCTTAGAGATGGAGATATATAAGCATTCTTGATGTGTTTCAACATGTGTGCGGGTTATAATGTTTTCGACTGTGTCTCCAAGGTCGAGTCAAGTGTGTAATAAATTTAACTACACCCAAATAGTTTTCTTCGCTTTACTTAATAAACTCGTATAACTCTCTTTAACTTAATCCTAAATAAGAGAAAATATTCGTATCAAAAATTTCTATATTTAAATCTTCGGAAGTAATAGTAAATTATATATTATTGTATAAAGTAATATGTAATAATCATTTATCAAAAAATTAATTCGTTCTTCTAAGTTATAGGTTCCCGACCATTAGATGTGAAAATGGGATATATTTTAAATTCTGAAGTTGTCACTGGTTGGGTCATAATCATAAATATTATCCATTGTCTTTGCAGTTATCGAACGATTCTCGGTGATAATGCTTCATAATTCACACCAAATAATTGGTTCTGTCGAATTTTATCGATTGAAGATACTTATGCACAATCGAATTAAGCTAGACTTTACTGCTTCTTTCAAATACCACCACTTGAAAGTTTTTATTAAAATTATCTCCTTATAAAGGCCTGAAACAGGAAGGTTATTTCTGATATATTTTATTCATCTGTTATCCCATTTTACATACGAAAAAATATATAAATTTATACAGAATTCGTTCATAATTTCGACTATTTTGTCTCGCAGATGTTACATTTGGTCGGAATTCCTAACGTTTATTCATGTTAGACGGGTATAGAATATATATCTTTTCTTAGTGATTTTTCATACAGAAGAATTCATCAGCTTTATAAATCACATCCTCATTTAATTTATTAAAAAATAATTAGAAGTAGCTAATTATTTTTGAATACTTGAATAAGTGTTATTGATTAAATCAACACTTAATTAATTTATATAACTGCATATTTTATACGAATAATATCGAAAATGTCTTGAACTTTGCTAATTTACTTCTTGTTTATTTATTCAATTTAAATTTATGATTTTACGGTGTCTGGAAAATTTGTCTGAAGACTTGTATAAATCTCAGAATAGTATTTTTATCTGTTTAAGAAGCAATTAAAATTTTTTAATATTTTAATTATCAATTCATATAAACATAACTAAGTATATCTCGACCTTCAAAAGATAATTATCTTCTGTTCTGTTTTACATGAAAGTTAATCAGTCATTTATATTTTAGATGTAATAGTTTGTTTCTTTTATAGATTTGTATCATTAATACAATATTTCTGTTTGCTGTTTTAAACCGTATACAGTATGCTCGTCTAATTAAAATTTGTTTTAATGTATAACACTAATGGGATTATTAAAGCACGATCAATAATCCACTAAGTTAAATCAGATTATTAAAGCCTCAATACTTATAACTAATACTTATATTACATTTGAGTACAATATATAACAAAATAACTCGCTGTCTAAGCTAATATTTGTCGAATTTTAATTTATTATATCATTTAATGTAATTGGAGTTTGTGATTCTATCGTGGGAATTGCGACTCACTAATTGGAAAACATATGATTCATTGTTGTAACAATCATCCTTTAAAAATTTAAGTTTCTAAAACATTAAGTTTGCAGATCTAACTTTTCTATCTTTTCGAGTGTACTATAGTTAGTGGTCCACCAACGATCCAGTGTGACAGAAGCCTTTATATATACTCGTATAAATAAATAGTGATGTTGAAGAGCTGCACTTTTATATAAATAATATTTTAAAATGAAGAAACAATTACCATAATTTAATTATTTTAAAAAATTTTGTGGCACATTTAGTGGAAAGATTCGCAGTGTATACAGTTTGTGTTACTAATCTAATGAATGTAACGTATTAAAATGCATGTATAAAGTAAATCTTATACTGCTCTTGATACTAAGATTTTTTATATTACTATCTTTGTAAACCAATCTATTAATTAAATTAGAAGATAATTAGTAATAAACTCTAAAATACGATTAATGACATAAATATGTACATAACTTATTTCTTTATACGGTACTACTTAATAGTATAGGCTAAATATATATATATAGGTCTATATATATATAGTACTCGCTTAATAATATTACTATATATATATATAGTAATATTATTAAGTAGTATGTGTAAATAAGGTGGTTTCTGTAGGGGATCTGATAACTCTTTACGGATCGGATCCCTACCCCTTATTACTTAGGAGTTGATCCGATTTTACTGCTATATATATAGTGTACAGCAGTGTACAAGTGTACAGGTTATATAAAATACCATTCAAATATAGGATGCGATTATTACCTAATTTTGTTAGTGGTGTAAGGTACCTATCGTGACAAGGTTTGGCCACCCTTGCAATATAACATACTATTATTAAGATCATAAACTAATTTAAACACGTAAGAGAAAATAAATAAATTTCTATTTAAATTTAATTTTTTTGAAATTTATGTAGACTTTAAATAATTGCGCAGTAGTTTGCCTAAATAAAAATTTTATCTTCTTTATTTATTATGGCAATAAATATGGTTAAAAATGCTATTTTTTCAATACAAAAATTTATGAATAATAGATGAAAGAAACCAAAGACGTTATTGAATAAGTTAACCGTCTTTTGATTCCATTTACAGACTTGTTCAGCCTTCTAATTTTTATTGACAAGACTTTAAGATCAACATAGAATTTAAACTTCTTCTTCTGCCAAAAAGTTAACAGAGAGAAAGAAAAATTAGAATTTAAAAAAAAAATCTGCGTTTTTTAAAAAGAAGAAATAAATCATCTTTAATTTTAGAATTATCCTAGAAAATTTCCTTGTCAAAAATTATTTAAATTCCCTTACATTATGAGATATAGAAAATGATATTGTTATGCTATTCACTTTATAGAATATCTAACTTTTTAAGCAAATTAATCAAATTATAATTAATTTTTAAATGTTAGAGTATATTAAAAAATAATTTACTTAAATGAAAAATTGATATTTCTGAATTAAATATTATTTCTATTGTGTAAACACGATTAAAACAACTAAGTATAATTAATATTAGTGATACTAAAGTGTGATTTTTTTAAAATTACAATTGTGTAAAATGTGAATTAAAGGAGGATCTTTGTATGTTCTCAATTGAGAATGGAGAATTTTATTTTCAAACATCAAATCAGTTTAGAAAATTGAGGAATTTAATTGATCATTAAACAGTCATTTAACATATGAAAGCCCTCAAGCATAGTTGTAATATCAGGGAACTTACTTGTAAGTATATTTTAAAAATATTTTAAATTTTTTTATTTTTATTATCGATCACATTATAGTAATAAAATGTTAAATTAATAATTGTTAATATGTGGAGGAGATAGTGTGCGTTTAAGGTATGTCTACTAATAAAGAAACATAAAGTTTTAATTATACTCATTGAAGTGCACCGAGAAGTAGGCTTGGAATCGAATGAAACTTTGTTAGTGTGAACCTAATGATACTACTAATAGGCGATTACAATATCATAGCAAAGTGACTATGAAAGAAAGGTACAATTAAAATATATATATTAGTTAGTACCTTATAGGATCCCTCTTGCCTTCATACTTGCGGCGATACGGTCGGGTGTGGAAACGTACAAATTTGTCTGTAGATATGCAACTGCCGCTCTGGATCCCTCAAATTTGTAGACGTGCCAAAGTTGGCTTTTATCTAGAATCCAACAAATGCTCGATGCGAAATTTGGAAAGAAATGTGGAAATGTGATGGAATAATTCCTGGAAAATCCTAGTTCTGTGCGGTCGAGCATTATCTGTCTGGAAAATAATTGCAACCCTGTCATAAGAGACAATGACGAGGGCACAGAATTTCCTAAACATACCTCTGTACCATCAATGTTCCTCCAATCACTTTAAGATTAAAGATAACCACTTTCCTACGAGATATCTACCTAAACTAGCATATTTGTAAATTTGTCTCTGGTAGTTGCCTAGTAAGATTCTGTATCTGTTTCTGGATAGTGGACCAGGATACTTTTGCAGCTATTCATATTTGTGTCATAATCAGACGATCATTCCTCTTGGTGGCATGTCTGGGGGTCCAGAGCCTGCCCACTGTGTACGTGTGTCTTGATGTATTCACTGCTCACGGTCAGGTCAGAGCGACACAGTTAGCAGGCAACCTGTTTTCCTGATTCAATAATGCAAATTCCATTAGCTGTGTGAATGGTTTTCAGTGTGTCGTACAGACACAGTTGGCATTTGAAGATCACCAAGTTTTAAACACAGGACGCCTCTTGAGCGTTTTATACTGGGGTAGCAGTTTTGAGGAATTCTAGTGGCAATACCTGGCTTGTTATAGAATCACTATTGTAATCATTTACTTGCTTAACTGCTTTGCTGTGTGCTGAATTTTTTGGAAATTGGGCAATCTATCAGAGTGCCCAATTTCCAAAAATTTCCAATGAACGTTTGTCTTATGAATATATATGAATAATGACACAATTACCTATTTCTCAGCAACGAACCTAAAAATCCAAGTATTTAGAATATCTAGCTAAGACAAAATGTAAGGAAATTTTAACAATATATTCTATTAGATTGCTCAATCTTACTTTTTGTTTATCCAAAAATGTCTTGAAATATTACGAAGAAATCTTATGAGGAAGGATTGCATATCTTTCTTATCTGCAAACCCAGAATTTCGTATGTCAGATTAATCAGCAATATCGGAATAAACATCAAGGTACTATCTGAATATTCGATTGTATTCGTAGTTTTTATGCCTGATGTAGTAACAGAGATTTGTATGAAGACAAGTACAGCATGCTGCTTACCTTCCCCACCACATTAATATATTCATGTAAATTAAAATTCTTTCATTGATCTTCAGTTAAAGTAAAATTAATAAATCATTTGCATATGCAACAAGCCTCAATATTTATTTATTTATTATAATAGATACAAAAGTGACATTTACGAAATAATAAATAAATTTAATGATACTGGGAAATCAAATTATAACTGGAAATTAAACACATGGTGTGTAACATTTGTTAAACATGACCTTCGATGCATGATTTGAAGTAAATGCAAAGAATAAAACTCTTAATGAATAAAACAAAATTTGTATCAACGTTCTGACTTTCAAAGGGTTTTACAATACAGAATTACGGATATTGCATTGTATAGTAAAGAATTTACAAAATGGATATTCATATTGATGTTGTCGAATATGGATATTCATATATTCTTTTACTGGCTGTTTATAGATTACATTAAAAGTCAAAATTGTCTTAATATTTAGAAATAGCGCTTAGTTCAAATGTTCAGGCCCACCAGTGGCCGAGTGGCCTGGAGACAGCCTGACCACGTGGAGTTTACCGAATTTTCTTCACGTTCGTAACACCTAAATAGGGGCCAATTTCTTATAAAAAAATCCTCCATGGGAGACACTCCATGACAGATCGTCCACGTGTCGCATTGCCGTATAGAAAACGATTTAATTCAATAAATGTTAATGTTAATCAGATAAACGAGAAAAAATTAACCAAAATATGAGAGATTTGAACTGAACCCGATCTATACTGTAATGGACTTAATCCCAATGTGGGTTAGTCTCCGCGTAATAGAACAAAATATAGCCTACAGTATAATCTTTGGTATAATCGTCCCTAATATTTAATATGCCATAAGAAATTAAGGGAATCGTACATTTTTGTCATTTATTTTCTTTTTAATAATAACAATACAAATTAATCACGTAATTTTTCTTACGTTGCTTAAATATTTTACCTCACAAGTGAGATTGTTTTTTAATTATTCGATTAAAAACGTTCTGAAAGAAATTAATAAAGGTGGATTGTCTCTAGATCCCAGAAATGCTGTCTCCGGATTCCAAGATTTTTGTCAAAAGTCTTAGGATTTCATATGGCATCTTGCCAAGTAATATGCAGTACGTTAGATAGAATTAAATGAAAATTTCATTTCCAGGATTGGATGCAATCTCATATCAATATTTACGGTAGGCACATTACATAAATAAAATTGACATAAATATAAAACCTGTTTTAATTAAATTCTGGCATTGAATTTACTTAAATAAACATGATATATATAAGATAATTAAATGAATAATTTTAAACTATTCGTATATTTAATATATTAATATATATATCATTACATACGGCGTGTACTTTTATATAAATATTCTTCAATCTTTTAATTTTTCATTCCTCATCAATCGATTGCTCCCATTGTGGACATAACCGAACCCACAATAGGGTATGGATTAAAAGGCCCTTTTAATGCCTTCAGGGTAGAGAAAAAGCTTTTCTATCCTAAAGGCCGAACTTTTTTTCCCGTAAACTTTGTGCCAGCAATCAAAACACCAAGATCCAGGATTGGACCTTGGTGCAAGTGACACCAAGGTCCAATCCTGGATTCCAAGACGTTTGCATAACCAAGTGGCACGTCGTCTAAAACAATTCTATTTGCAAGCTCCCAACTAATGCCGTTTTTCTAACACCAGGCTCTAAATTAAATTAAATTTATATGTTTAAGAATAATAAACAATTTAATTATATGCCTCTAATAATTCATAATGTAAATTTATTGATTATAATTAAACTATAATAAATTTCACGCGAATTAGCATATCATGCAAAGTTATATACAATGGTATACTGAGAAAGAAAGGCAACAGCTAAAGTTAAACTTCTGAATTAGCACTAATTATAGTTATAAAGTTTTTACGTATTCAGAAAAGTGATAAAGATGTTGCAATTTTCATACCATTAATACAAACGCTTTTATACTGATATACACTATAATAAACAATAATAATATATTTAACCTTCGTGATACGATGCACCAAGTAATTATAAACAGATAAAGGAAGCAGAAAGTAAATACCTGAAAGATAACCTTCAAAATATTGAAGCTGTTAGAGAAATTAACTTCGAGTTAACTAAATAAAGTATACTAATTTTAATTAAAGGCTTTAATTTATCAATAAACAACCGTTTAATTATAAAGATTCGTGAATTTTATCGCGAAACGAGAAGCAATTTTCACCCAAAACACGAAAAGTCACATACACAAATGTTATATTCATTGTTTATTTTATTACAAAGATTAATATACAATGATTTATTACTTTATATAGCACTTTTAATAATAATAAAAAATACTACAAAGCTATTTTAATATATTATTTTCTATTTTAATTTTAGCTTAAAATATGAAATTCAATAAAAATAAATATATCAAAACTTACAATTAATAAAAAAAATCATCATTTTTATATCTTAAAATAAGAAAAGTTTTTATAAATTTCATTTTTCCCCTATTTTAAGAACTGTTCATTCCAGAAACTTTCAATTTGAAGATTTCGAAAAGGAACGTATTCTAAAGAATTTCTTTATTTGTTACATGTCTTAACTGTTTTCGAAATGTATGGCATCTTCTTTCTTCCTTTGAAATATTTTTTAACAAATGTTAGAAATGTCTCAAACTTTAATTTATAAAAAAATAATACAAACATAAAGATAAAGACTACTTTTTAAAGTTACGTTTATTGTACCATAATTATGTTTTTATATTCTGGTACACAGAATAATGTGAAATTAAACTTTAAACAATATGCTCAAGGAAATAGTTTTTCCCTGCTATGAATTATTTCACAGTTATATTATCAGTAAACTTGCTAAAATGATAAATTATATAACTTTATATTGTATTATTGTTACTTGGATACGTTGATGTTTTTCGAAACAACTACAGTATAAGGAAATTTGTAACTATTGTACGTCAAAATACAATTCTAAGTAAATTCTAACAAGTATTTAATTCTTATTTCTTAAAAATACAACCGTTTTTATTGATAAAGATAAGATTTTCGTGCTATTTACGTTATTATTTCTACCGTGATTAAGGATTGTTTTTATGCTTGTCGTCCGTGTATACTTTCGTATATTTATCAAATTTGACTGTAGTAAATACCATTGGACTAATATACACCAAAAAAAGTTTTATCAACTATTTTCCTGGTATGTATTTCGGCCTTTACAATGGCCCTCTTCAGTCAGTATATGATTTTTTCCTTAATAAATAATTTAAAATATATTTAGAAAATTTAATGTTTTGTTACGTTTTGCTGTCACATACATTAAATATATTTATAAAAATTTCCTGGTTTGTTAATGTCTTTATGTTATTTTCATTGAATTCCAACTATAAATAGAAATAAACAAGTATTCGGGAGTTTATATTACCCTCAGGAGTTATTTCCCTTTATTAATTCTTTTAAATTTTTATATTTTTACCCAAAAATTTATATTTTCTAGAAGGGTAAACTATCAACCTGACTAATTATACACATATATTTATATTTTTAATATGTAATATATATTTTATTAAATTTTATTTAAAGTATGTTTACATATAAGAATATGAAAATACTTTTAATAATATTAATACATTTTCTATTCACAGTAGTACATATTTTGATATATGTTGCTTCATTTGCATACATGTATACGATGGTTTAATAAATATTTAAAATGTTTATCTAATTTAAAAAATAAAGCGTTGGAAATACACTTCAATTATTTGTAGTAAGTATATAGATGATAAGATCTCGATGTAAGTGCAAGTTTGATACAATCGTACCCTTATAAATAAAAGTTGAGGCATGTTTTCGCTAGATTTTGGTCCAAAATGCTATGAATTGTAAGATAAAGTTTCTATTGTCAAACTCATCTAAGGTAAAGAACTTATAAATTTTCTTTATTCGATTGAATTTGGATGAAAAAATCCTTTTAGAAGAATTTAAGTGAAAAAAGAGGTTGTGAGAAGCCGAAGATACTAGCTTAAACTAACAAAAATAGCGATATTTTCTATTCAGTACAACCATCTTATTCCTGAATAGACCGCCTACAATCTTTGATATTTCTAATCGAATTCATGTTAGAAATTGAGTCGTGTTTTCCTCAATATATGCCCACTTTTAAAGTATAAATTTAGATATTTTAAGTTATTTGTCTTAATTTTCAGTTAAATATAAGAAAAACATACCAAATAAACCTTAATTTATTTAATTTACAATATATGCTCTCCATCTCAAATTAGTAGTGTCCTGCCCCTGTAAATCATACTTTTCCTGATAACGACGGAGTCATGCCGGTCATCTATATAACTTCGTTGTCGAGATTAAGGAGGAACAGACAGACAGTGGGAACTTATAGGTCTACAATATTTTTAAATCGCAGTCTAATAAATAAATAAGCAACGGACGTAGAAATTAATCAGTCGCATTTATTTTTGTATGTTGAATTGTTTTTGCAGATGAAAGTGTATAGAATATACATTAGTTTTAGTGTGAAATAAATCAATAGAGCACTTGTATTATTTAATAACCCTTAAAATGGGAAGTGTTAAAGGTAGTTCTTTGTATAAAGAAATTATTATCAATATACAAGTCTCTCTATTAACACGAAACGGGATGTAAATTTACTGAAATAGTGGTGTTGCATTTTAATATTTTCTGAATAATAAATTTAAAATCAAGCTTTTAAATAAATTTTAAATTAAAATATTTTTTTATAATTTCAATTTTTTTAGAAGAAAATATCAAATCGATGTTCTTTTCTCAAGCGGAATGAGAGAATGCGTGTGTTGAAAGTTGCAATTTGTTCAATTTATCATTGATGTGTTAAAAATATCACATGGAGAAGTTTCTACTTCTTTTTCTGTCTGGGATTATGAATTATACAAAATGATGCTATGAAATATTGGTTTACGAAAGGACATTTTCATTTTAAAAGCTGCTATTTCGCCAACGTAATTATTAGTTAAACTCTCGTGTTTAGAGATTTTATGAGCTGGAAAGTAAAATAAAAAAAAAGTAAAATCAATCATTTCTTTCTAATTAGATGCTACAGAAATTTCTAAATTTAAACCGAATTAAATTTATTTTTTATTGGTATTTAATATATTATAAATGGAAAAAATATCTTTCGTAAACCGCACTTCGTATTCATAACTAGAAAAATTAATTATCCTGATATTATTAAATTCGATAAAAATTAAGAGAAATGCTAATATAATTTTAATATTTTAAATTCCACAATCAAACGGCTGAATTTCTTAGAAATTAACATAGAAATTAATAAAATCAAACAAGAAAAATGTAAACAATTCGGAAATTTTCTGAGGCCATACCACTGAATGCGAATTTTTCAAGAATGAAAGAAAAAAAAATCGACTGTATAAAATACTATTTAATTCCATTAAACGGAAAGGAGAACTTCTTTGTAAATAATATATATTTTTCGAGTATTTTAAGTTGTCATCAAAACTGTCCAACAAAAAAAATATATATATATTAGAGTGTCGTATCACGAAATTTAAACGTCATTTTCAGCACATCATCCTTTAAAAAAATAACTACAAAAGCACATTTTCTAGATAAACAGAAAATTTCAACTTTTTAAAAAACTAAATTTTATTTCATCTAATTTTTTCACTTTTTTCTTCCAAGTACATTTATCTGTTTTTACTTCGAAAGTTATAAAAATAGAGAGTGACAGCATTCATTTTTTTATGTTGTGTTGATAAAGTAAAAAAAAACTGAGGAAAAAAAATAAAAGTAATTTTCTAACTGTTCGCTTCAAGTGAGTTCAAGAACTCTAGGAATGCCTTATCAGAAATATTTCTTTGGTGAACACGTAAAAAAAATCAAAAGGATGACTTTACCATAACCATGTGATAGTTACAGTCATCTAAATGTACGATAAACCAAAATTTCTTAACATTTTAATAATTGTTTTTTATTGTTTCTTCACACACGGAAAGACTTTTATATTAATATTTCCGTTTACCATCTTTCTAATTAATTAAAAAATCCAGCAACGAGTTGCTTAACTTTACATTTAATCCCGGTTACATTTAAAACCATCTGTTGTGATATTTTATTGAAAAATTTTATATTTTTAATTATTATAAAATGGCAAAAAGGTTAAATTTCAGGATAGGGATGGATTTTATAGAAAATTCTAAATGCTAATAACGAGTAAAATCGTCGTTAAGTCCGATCGTACTCGTGATACGATACACAACCTTGTTTATCTCCTCACCCTCTTGACCTATAAACGCCAAAATTTAACAGTATTAATGTCCTTAAATCTCCCTGCAAAATTTCATAAATTTTCGACAAAAAACACAGAAATTATTAAGCTTCAAAGAGGGTGAACAAAATCGAGTTTTCTCAGCTCTGTTATTTATAACAGAGTAATAAAATAAAAACATTTATTTCTGTATACAATTTTGAGTTTGAAAAGAGAATTAAAATTTTCTTCTTTTTAAAGTGATTTTTTAATATTAAATTTCGTCTAAGCTAAACCCATGCTTGGTTCCTAATACAACTCATGCAAAACAGTGAACTTAAATATAATAGAAAAGTTTTCTTTATGTCCTTGCTGTGATTCCGCTCACAAATCATATCAAGTTTTTTTAAACCTTCGAATTTTATCGCTTACAGGGAATTTTATGTATGCCATAAAATATCACTGCATAGATATAACATTAATTTATTATTGGTCCGTATAGGAGCGAGTATGAAAGTTATCTCTAAGTTGTAATTCTATAGATTATATATTACATATTATACAAGTATTATAATAGTAAAATTATTATACAAGTTAGCAATTCAAATGTTCTATAAACTATTCTAAATTTTAAAATTTAAAATAAAGAAAAATTGCATGAAAGCTTAATTTATGTTTTAACCTTATGTGAAAAGAGTATTCGAGAGGTGTCCTTAGCCAAAAATTAAAAATAAGTAAACAAAATATAACAAAGATGCATGTTATTTTTTTAAAAAAATTAGGAATATTAATAACGAGTAAAATCTTCATTAAGTCTGACTCCACTCGAGATATGGCATGTGATTTCCCCTATCTCTCCGTACCCTCGACCATTAACCACCAAAATTTGACAGCATTAATTCCCCTAATATACACACCTCTGTGTAAAATTTCAGAAATTTTCGACAAAAAGAATAGGAGGTATTAAGTTTCAAATTGGGTGAACAAAATCGTACTTCCACACACATCCACACATATAAAAACACCTCCAAATACCCCTTTTCCTATTTCTCATAATCCCTAATTCCCTATTTCCTCATAACCTTTTATGGTGATACTTGTATATGAATATATAATATAATATTCTATTCACATAATTATAACTGAGACAGAAAAATATGTTAATTAAATAATTATATAATTTAATAATTACAATTCAATGTAAATTTCGGATTAGTTAAACTTCATTAAAGATCACGCGCAAATAACTTCATTTGAAAAGATGAAATTCTAATAAGTTTATTGTATTTATCTGTTAATAAGATTTACTTTAAAAATAATATATTTAATAATAATTATTTAATCCAAAAACAAGTAACGAAGGCATAAAACCAAGAAGGCTTTTGTTTAAAATTTAAATCATTGAAATGATATGGAAATTATGTATATTGTAATGACACTTGGATGCATGTAACAGATTACGTTGATAATACGTCACACAGATCTTTTAATACCAGCCGATTAGTTTTATTCTTTTTATTCTATTTGTTCCTTTATAATGTTTTTAAAACTACTCACCTATTGTTTCTAACTTTGTTTCTTAATTGACATTAGTTATTATTCCTCCGGTTACTAACTTTGCAATTTAAATGATAATAACTAGCTAACCTTATAGTTGGCTATGGAAACAAAAAAAAAAAACGATAAATTTTGTCAGTAATATTTATATAAATTTATTAATTTATTCGTGAAATAAAGGTAATGTCACTAAGATAATAATTTCCACCCCGAATACAACGAAAATCCCAAAACAAATCCCACTAACATATCGAAGTAATACGTAATAAAAATAACATTATGCATTATATAATATATATAATTCTTTAGTATTGATTTAGAGGGTGCATGACAAAGCTATATGAAACGTATACCTATTTACAACGCAAGAAACACGCTGCTTAATTCTTTAACCTTGACACATACTAAAGCTTTACTCAAGTTACGCTGCATTGTAATGCGATCTTAATCTTAAATTGACCGGAAAATTTTAGGAAATTAAAAGAATATACAATAAATCCTTTCGTGAATAAGTATTATACATTCTATACAAATAGAATCGAAGTATTAATAAACATTCCTCCATGCTATTTTGCTATTTTCGTATTAAGTAAGTCTTACGTTGAACAATAGTACATAAAATGATGTGGACTTAATTCTAACAGATCTTTCTTGCTGTAATCTAACAGAAAAGTCTGTTTTAGTTAGGGCTACTTAGTAAATTTGTCTGTCAATATATGAGCTTAATTACAATTATTATACACTTTATGCATAATTAAACAAGACTATTGTTTAATTACGTGACTATTGGTTATCATTGTTTACAATTGTAATTGCTTAGTATTTTGATAATGATATAATATACTAAGAGTGGACAAACCTTGTCATGTTAGGAGCTATAATATATATTAGAGGTGAGGACTCGATATACAGGAGCAGCAATAAGGGTCTAGAAGAGCCCAGTTTGACCACCGTGATAATATACCAAGCTACATTTTACGTATTTTATTTTTTATTACGATAATTAATAATTAAGATAACATACAATTTGGTTTTTTATCCGTGAATATAAATTTAAAAGCTTTGTTTGTTTTTAATTTGTAAATTTTTAACCTACAATTTAGTCAACAACTACTTAATTATATCACAGTTAAGTTAATAACTGAATTTAGAGGTGCTGAATCGAATCAGAAATGTGATATAAAGCGTCTAATTATTATAGAATCGTAATTACAGATGTATATAATCATAGAGAAACATATTTAATATATTTCTAACTTTACTAAATTAACAATTTAAACTAGATTTATGTTTATCAAACGATTAAATCTCGGTCCATCGACTCTCGAAGTTTAGTTTTCAGTAAATGTTTCTATTGATTTTTTTAAATATTTTTTTTTGTTTTCTATAAAAATCGACTTAAATTGGACATATTCTGGCTCTCTAGATTCGTTATATTGATTAACTATTTTCTAAATTCAATATTGGATAAACATGTCCTAACATTTCTAACTTTGCTGAAAGTATCTTTGGATTTCCCTTTAAAAATCGATAAAAATGGAGGGATAATTATAATAAATTCATAAATTAAAACCATTTTTGCCTGATATAAACCAAAAATTAAATAATGGCAAATTAAATTGTGATAATTTTAACAGTTTATAACGTAAATTTATATTTAGTTGTACATAAAATATTTAAAATGTTAATGAATTTATTGATCGTGTTGATATGAATTTCCTGATTTAAAAATGAAGGAGGAAAATAGAGAAATTCTCATTCAAATTTCGCTACCACTATATATTTTCATTTAAAAGTAATACGTAATGACATTTTACTGCTATATATTTCATTAAAATAAAATTTATTAATTATTTAAATGTGAAAAAAATAATTGAAAATTAAATAAAAAATTCCGTTAATCTCTTCGTTAAATTTGAATTTTTAATAAATAAATTATAAAAATAGCACTTATATAAAAAAATATCTGTAAAATGTTTTAATTAAAATTTTTAAAGAAATTAAATAAAATATATTGTTAATAATTAAGTATGTAATTATTATTAGTAATTAATTTTTAAAGAAGATGCATGTATTTAAGAAAACAAATAAACAAATAATAATAAAGTTGTTATCGTCTTTTAATTACAATTAAAGCAAATAACAATAGAATAAACAGCATTANAAAATTCGAGAGCGGATTTATGACATCAGATAAATGGAAGAATTATAAACTTCCTTTAAACTTTAGTTAATTATAGAATATTCGAGCATTGCATAACTGATGAGTGCTGTAGATGTTGAAAGTTCATTTTTTCTCCTTCTTCTTCTCTATTTCTACTTTATTGCCAAGTTCTTTAATAAAATACATTAAAAACTAAATCAAACTTAAGTATAAACATTAAAAGCGGCTTATATAAACATATAAATTTATATCAATATTTAAAAGTTACGTAGTTCTTTAACAAAAAGTAGCAAATGTTTATTTTCAATTCTCAGTAGTTAAAATTAAACAGTAAATCACGAATGATTTATAATTTCTTAAGTTTATGACATTTAAAATAATTTATTGTACAGAAAATATCCAGCAGCGAGTTGAGTAACTTTCCAGGCATAAACGTTTAAAATTGCTGTGGCGCCATCTGTTACGATATTTTGATATGAAAATATTTCTAACCATTCTTGAGAGATTTTTCTTGATTTTTTTCTTAACAAATCTGAATAAAACATTGCCCAATGATCCAAATAATAGCTATTATATTTGAATTTTTTATAGCTTCAGCATTTTATTTTAATAAATTTAGTAAATAGTAAAACACACAGCACACATAACACACAACATACATAAGACCTAGTATACACAACAAGCAGAACACATAACACACAGAGTACACAGCACACAGTACACACAAACACGAAATTAATTTTTGAATTCAGATTTATTTAATTTGTATAATATTTTCATTAATTAATAAGCAAAACAAAACAAAGTAATCATTTGATATTCACGAGGGGGATGGGAATCACATCTTAAAGTGAAATTTACTTTAATCATTTTTGACGGAAAAAGGATTATTAAATTTTAAGACATTGGGATTTATTTTCATGATACTTTCATCATCAAAATACAATGTCAGCAAAAGATTTAACAATTTCCTTAACTGAACTTGCACACTCAGCTTATAAACTTCCATTCAGGCGTAAGATTAAATCAATAAAATCATGTATAATTAATATAATTTTTACATATTTCAAGCCTGAATTTATTAATAAATAAAAATTTATAAAATTATTATTATTAATTTTTTTATTTATGCTCAACGTATCAATTTTAAATCACTCAACACTCGATTATTTACATGCAAGTTATTAAGAATATTTTTCCAGAAAATGTTTAAATAAAATAAAATTAATTCTCTCGTACATAGTTACGAAGATAATTTGCTCTAAATATAATTAAAATGCTTCTCGTTAACTAATTATATTTAATCGAGATATTTAATATATGAATTAAATTTAATAATTTTATTTTATTAGAATCTGTGCTTAATATTTTTAGTCACCAAATAATTTAGATTAAAAATTAACTTGTAATATTGCTAGACAAAGAATTAAATTTTAGTTAATTTAACTAAAGAAAAGAANATAAATAAATAAATAATAATAATTCGCTTGGATATCGATGGAACCAACGTCGAGATATTACGAATAAAAAAAGTATTTATTTTTGTTTCAATTTTGATAACTTTTCAAATTAAAATTACTAAATCCATTTTACATTTTAATTTTTTTTTTGGTAAATAATTTGAAAGAATAAACGAAATAAATAAATAAATAAACTGAACAGAAAATCAATTGCAATGCATATAGCAGCAGCGAGATATTACGAATAAAAAAAGTATTTATTTTTGTATTAATGCAGTGGTAATAAAACTGAAAATGTATGAAATTTTTCGTAATTTAGACAGTTACAATATTTAAGTGTTTAGAATAACATAACACAGTAATTTATTCTTAGGCACAGTACTTATACTTGTCAATGTATATCTTGCATGCTTTTCATTTTATGAGCTTATTATTCTTTTTCCTTTCATTAAATAAGAGGCCAATAACCTTTATACTGTGTACGAATATTCATTAATTAAATATCTTACTTAATTATATTTAAATACATAATTAATCAAGATTTAAATTTAATAAGAAGTGATGTTTAGAATTTTTTAATACAGTTTTATACAATACCCAGCACAAACAGCATAGAGCTCACACAGCATACAGCATACAACAATATAATAGGGAAATATACATATTTTTCGTCTTTTATATTCCAAAAAATATCGTAATAAATATTTATTTGAGATATTTATATTCATTTCTCCTTTAATTTATTGCATTTCGTTGTATGTATGCGAATATTTCAGCCTTTAATAGTGTAATTTATGCATAAACTAAGTAATTTCTTTAAGAATATTTAAAAATTAATTTTCAATTTATATTAATACAATGTTTAAATGTCAACAATTATTAATTTTTTTATTCTGTTTAAGTTTAAAAGTAAACGTTTGCTATGAAAAATATGCTGTAAAGTGTACTTATAAGAGATAAGAAATTTTGAAAGAAAAGGAAAAAAATAGTAAAGAGAGTAGAAGAAAAAAAAGGAAGAAAAGTAAAATGACGAGCTGCGAAATTTGGCGGCTACAGTTACAATACCTTCTTTTAAACATGTTGGCATTTTGTTAGTGTTGTGAATGGTTTCATCAATCATTCATAGGTGGTAATGCTGTCACTAACCATAGCAGCCAATCAAGATAGATTATTAAATAAACACGGGTTATCTTTATCTGAGAAAACGAATAATCAATATGTAAGTCATTAACAGAATAAGTAAATCTTATGAATAGTCCTGTTGAGTATTTAATAAAATGAAAATTCCCTTCCTAAACTAAAAATTTTTAAGTATTTTCATCATTTTTTTCGTGTAAAGTTTTGTAAAGTTTTTAAACATGAAATAATATATATATATTGTGAGAATTAATGAAAACGAATCATAAATTGTTGGCAAACAATTCGAGAAATTTCCATACTTCAACGATTACAATGACCTCATGATTATGCAAATGAGATTCTCTGCTGAGGAATCTCTAATAAGATTATATAAGTAGCCGCATATTGGAAATGTTAGAAGCTTAACGAGAAAACCAACGTTACAAATGTTGAATTTAAGATTGATATCTGATCTAAATGCAAAACATAAATCCAATAGTTTCAGTTGTTAAACACGAAATTCAATCCGTATGAATTCCTATTAATTAATTTTAAATAAATTCAACTTGTGGTTTAAAGTTTTATAGTTTATACAATCCAAAATTCGAGAGCGGATTTATGACATCAGATAAATGGAAGAATTATAAACTTCCTTTAAACTTTAGTTAATTATAGAATATTCGAGCATTGCATAACTGATGAGTGCTGTAGATGTTGAAAGTTCATTTTTTCTCCTTCTTCTTCTCTATTTCTACTTTATTGCCAAGTTCTTTAATAAAATACATTAAAAACTAAATCAAACTTAAGTATAAACATTAAAAGCGGCTTATATAAACATATAAATTTATATCAATATTTAAAAGTTACGTAGTTCTTTAACAAAAAGTAGCAAATGTTTATTTTCAATTCTCAGTAGTTAAAATTAAACAGTAAATCACGAATGATTTATAATTTCTTAAGTTTATGACATTTAAAATAATTTATTGTACAGAAAATATCCAGCAGCGAGTTGAGTAACTTTCCAGGCATAAACGTTTAAAATTGCTGTGGCGCCATCTGTTACGATATTTTATTATAATAATTTCTATANCAGACACAGTTGGCATTTGAAGATCACCAAGTTTTAAACACAGGACGCCTCTTGAGCGTTTTATACTGGGGTAGCAGTTTTGAGGAATTCTAGTGGCAATACCTGGCTTGTTATAGAATCACTATTGTAATCATTTACTTGCTTAACTGCTTTGCTGTGTGCTGAATTTTTTGGAAATTGGGCAATCTATCAGAGTGCCCAATTTCCAAAAATTTCCAATGAACGTTTGTCTTATGAATATATATGAATAATGACACAATTACCTATTTCTCAGCAACGAACCTAAAAATCCAAGTATTTAGAATATCTAGCTAAGACAAAATGTAAGGAAATTTTAACAATATATTCTATTAGATTGCTCAATCTTACTTTTTGTTTATCCAAAAATGTCTTGAAATATTACGAAGAAATCTTATGAGGAAGGATTGCATATCTTTCTTATCTGCAAACCCAGAATTTCGTATGTCAGATTAATCAGCAATATCGGAATAAACATCAAGGTACTATCTGAATATTCGATTGTATTCGTAGTTTTTATGCCTGATGTAGTAACAGAGATTTGTATGAAGACAAGTACAGCATGCTGCTTACCTTCCCCACCACATTAATATATTCATGTAAATTAAAATTCTTTCATTGATCTTCAGTTAAAGTAAAATTAATAAATCATTTGCATATGCAACAAGCCTCAATATTTATTTATTTATTTATTTATGAAACTTTAATTAAGATGAAAATTATTTACTCCATTTTCTTTTTAGTCATTGAAATAATTACTGTATTATAATTTCGTAATAAACGAAAATCATTAAAATTGCTATAAAATTTGAAGAATTTTTCTTTGTTTCCATTTATCAAATGCGTTGAATTTTAAGTACAGTAAAACCTGCCTAAAACGGAAAAATTCTTCGTAACGACGCGATTATCTGTATTAAAAAGAACCTGTTCAAAACGGAAACTTGCCAAAACGGAAAAAATAGTCAGTACTCTGCGATTCCGGTTTATGCAGGTTTTACTATAGTTTATTATATTAAATGATAGCCTTAATTTAAAAAAAAAACTTATTCTAAATATTCTCGTTATTTCAATCAAATTATCTTAATTGAATTGAAAAATGTTATTAAATATTTTGACATTTTTTATTTAGGAGGATTTATAGAGTTTCAATTCAATTTTTATTACTGAATAAATACTAAATTTTTCAATAGTAATGTTGTTTTTTTCGACGCTGTCGTTCTTTCCTCTTCTTGAAACACATACACAGTAATTTTCTTTCAGCAAAAGCTTTGGTGAACAAATTTCATTCATTAATCTTCTAAACTTTAGAAATGCAGAGAATGCTTCCGATTTCGCAGTTGAACACACACGATAATTGTTTCCATGATACAAAATACTAAAACAATATCCTTGAAGACTTTCTATAGACTGAAGCTGATATCAAAATTTAAATAACGGAGATGATCTGGTGCATCCATTTCAACGAGGATCATACCCCTCCCTGGAGACCACATAACCCATTTAACGAGGATCATACTCCTCCACAACCCCTTTAAGAGGTTTTGGAAGGAAGAAAATTGCTACTTTTCCTTCTCCTAATGTTAGGCAGGGGATAGAAAAGGAGACATTAAGAAACAAAGGGTGAGTGAGATCTTCACAAAAAAATTACACACATTAGCGTAAATATAAATTTAAAATTCTTAACACACTGGACACAGTAGGAACTAAAGCCATTTTAAATCGGGTGGGTATAGTGCAACAGGACGGCTGTTTCGACTGTGATATTGGGGTCATAGAATTTAAGAAGCCTCCTGTGAGGTTCATGACTAAAGAAAGGTTGGGAACGTCTAATCTACTGCATCCAATTCTACTTACTCGTGAATTTAACCAACTAACAATTTTTAATAAAGGTATCCGTACAATTTATGATTTATTTACTCGAAAATACGGTTTAAAATAGTAATTTCTCGCTTTGATTATTTTAAAAAATAACGTTCTTGGAAATTATAATAATGTTCGCTTTTTAAATAGATTTTTTCCACATATTTAAACACAAGTTAACATCGATCCATGCATGATTTGAACTGAATTAATTTATTTTCACAGTAAAAGTGTGTGTGTATATATAAATAAACACACTTTTAACGTGTTATATACATGCATATATACCTATATATGGTATATGTTCACATACTTGAAAACCTATCATAAATATATAACATTAGCTATTAATTAGTTAACATTAGCTAAACATACTTCAGAATTTTAACAACATACTTAATTTCGTTTTTGCTTTTCTTTAAATTACAATTTTTTAAAAAAAATATAATTAAAAAAAGAATTTTGAGATTTTTTCCACCAATTATTCATTTTTAAATTCGGCCGAAATCCATCACAAAGCGATGTCACATCTTGATTTTTCATATTGTTATCTATTTGGATTATTTATTTATTATTCTCACACCAAGGCATTGTCTGTTCTATTCAGGATTAATGTTCTCTGTCAGCAGTTTGTTCTCCATTAAATATATCAAAATAAATCATATTCTTATAAAACTTTTTCCATATTTCTTGTTATAAAATAATTAAAAACTATATCATTTAAAATTTTTTATTTTGACTCTTTCTATTAAATTAAATTTTATGAGCTTTTAAACGTAATTTTTCAACATTAAAAAAAAATAATTTTACAATGACTACTAACGTAAATATTATAATTTATATTATCGTATAGGTATGTTATACGCAAAGAGGTATTGTATTACATATTACATAACACAGCTATATATAATTATAACTATATAAAGCACACATACGTATATATATATTAGAGCACAGTACAATTCGTTTGTTGTAATCACTCGGTATGTGCTTATAACAATGATGGTAAACGACTACTAACATTAAGCGAAGTAAGTCAATAAGATTACAATTAGTGAAAATTCTGATTTTATTGACTCTAATATTAAAATGACGTGTTATAACAATGAAAACAAACATCTATTCTATAACATATATATTTATTAATTAGTAACAATTAATCCAGTGTTGTTTGTATGCCGTCTTTAACTACATGGCGTAGAATTGAAGCACGAAATGCTAATTTAAACTATTACAGTGAAACCTGTGTAAGCCGGACTCGTATGGTACCGTATATTTTTTCCGATTTGACAAGTTTCCGCTTTAAACAGGTTTTTTTAACACAGAAAATCGCCCCTTTCTTAAACTTTCCGTTTGGGCAGGTTTCCGTTTTGGACAAGTTTTATTGTTTATTACAGAAAATAACCATTAAAACAATTAATGTATAACATTTAAAGAAAAACTGTTAACGACAGCGCGTTATCAGTCACACATTAATAGCGATAATACCTCACGACATTTTATAAACGCCTATTTCTATTATATGATGGTAATAAATAAACTACAATCTCGGTAATCCGGCTGTTCGCGACTTCGACACGTCTAGTAATCCGACTTTCGGGTATTATTGCTGCTGGAATTGTTGCCAAATTGTAGACAAGCTTGCTACTATTTCAAACCCATTGAATTGAATACCTTTCTACTAAACGCGGTAAGATATCAAGCTCGAATTTGGACACAATATTAAAGATTGTTAGGATTTTCATCAGTATCCGAAATTTCGCACCAAAAATACTGTACCTTCCACTAAATCTCCCGCTAAATTTAGTGGAAATTCACTAACTTGGCAACATTACCAATAACTCTGCGATCTCCTTAATCCGACAATGTTCCGATAGGATTTCGGATTACCAAGACTACTATATATTCGAAGCGATTCTGATTACAATATAAGCAAAGTTTTTATAGTATATTTTAACTTATATGCGTTGTTGATAGTTCTGATCGTATTAAACGACTGGATAACATTTCAATCAAACAAAAAAAGATGTACAGTACAGTGAAGCCTGTGTAAACCGGACTCATACGGTACCAAATATTTCATCTGGTTTGGCAGGTTTCCGTTTAGAACAGATCTTTTAACACAGAAAATCGCTTTGTTTCCGTTTGGGCGGGTTCCATTTTCGACTATATACACTAAATTACTAACACAATTTTCCCATTCAAATATATATAAATAAATTCCTACAATTTAAAAATAAAATAAAATAAAATTTGTCAAATTATGTACTTGGTTATTTATAACTTTAGTTTCTAACTATAACTCTTTTATAACTAGTTTCTAATACATTTTCAGCGTATATAAGTACAGTACGCTGTTACGAGGATTCAAAATCTTTTGATAAGACTAAATTCTTAATATCCTTAGAGATTTTTATGTTTACTGAAGTAAAATGATAATAAGTAATCAATGTTTTTTAAAATTTACATATTTTAATATTAAAATTGGAAATTCTGAAATTTATTTTCCAAAATTCTTAGTCTTATAGAGCTGGTAAATGCTGATTGGTGGAAGCCAATGCTGTTTCAATCCTATAAAAGCATTGGAGTTCTGGCGGGAAGTTCAGTTTGCTTCGGACATTAGGAAGTGAACTCACGCTGACCTTAGTTCGCCTAAGTTGTCTTAGAAGATTGCCTCATCTTGTTGTATTGTTGTGGACTTTGAATTTGTACGTCGCAAGGTGCTTTTCCGACGGACCTGTTGCAGTGGATGATTACCTTGAACTTTGTTAATATCTAATGTTTGTAATTCTTATATGTGAACTTTAATTGTAACTGTACATACGTTTATTTTCAATATACATTAAGTTTTAAATTTAACTGGTTCTGAAGTATATTTTGAAATTGACTGTGGGGTTGGAGATAGAAGGGATTGTGTCGTATCTCGAATAGGGTCGGACTTAATGAAGATTTTCACTCGTTATTATTATTTACAATATTTTATAAAACTCATACCTACCCCTAAAATTAATCTGTTTACAAGTTTATAATAATCAATAATATAAAACGTAGTTTTAAATAAAACATTATAATAGATAGAGTCGGAAAAGTCACGCAACTCGTTGCTGGATTGTTTAAAATTGAAATTAAAACTTCTTTATTTAATAGAACATAGCAATTTTGTTAGATACTTTGTCAAAAATCTTTTCCATCACAATAAAATCGAAGCTAGCTTCTTACAATTGGAAAACACCCAATACGATGAAACAACATTCTCCTTTATAGATAACAAACAGATTTTTATCTCTAGAATATATTTTTTCTGAGTGTTATTCTTTGGTACATGAACAAAACTCAAGAGAAAAATGTTTTTGACTAAATTTTAATATATAAAATCAAATATAACAGTTGGAAAACCTAAATATAACATTATAGGCCAGTAAGGATCCTATTACAAATCCCTGAAAGCACAAAAACTAAGTACGAATTGCACACGTAATCCGGATCTAGAAAATAACAATTCACTATTTACATAATAACGCTATTCAACAGGAAAATTCAGAGATAAACAATAAATAATTTATTAAAGAATAAATTAATAAATAATAATAATTAATTAATAACATGAAAATGATCGATAATTTTAAATTTTTCATTCAACAATCTAATTAAAAATTCAAAACTTTATAATAAATATCTAACAATATATTACTCTATATATGCATATAATGATATAAATAATATAAATTAATTATGTATATACGTATGTTTTTAAATATTCCAAACGAATAGAAAAATATTCATTTAAATAAATGAAAAATCATCAGAAAAGATAAAGAAAGTAGATGATTCAACAGTGTCGAATTAACTTACATAAATGGCTCAATGTAGTCATAAATAAAATAATTTTAACTAGATAAAGAAAAAACTTATTGTACACGAACCATTTCTATGTAAATTTGTTCTGGCTGAACAAAATTTTATGGAATTTTTCCCTTTTCGAATTATATAAACAGCATTAAACTAAGTATACCACAGTGATTGAACGACTAATTTCGAGAGGATAAATATCCAATAATTTAAATTGATAAAACACAACTACTACTTGATCACATAAAGAAAAAGAGTAATATACTTTCTCAAGAATAAATATTTAATAGGTTTTAGAATAATCTATCTAAAAGTTTTAGAATAATCTTAACAAAAATGGAATTTTTTATCTTGAAGATTATGTGTTTAATTTAACTTTCAACTAGTCTATTCCACTTCTAAACGGCGAAACAATTTTATATGTTGAATGTCTATTTCGTTCCATGATCAAAGTATAAAAGTAAATAAGTATCTTTCACATTAACAGATTTTTTTTACAAATCTTCGATTATTGGTATTTCGTTTAACAGCTTTTAACACCCGATAGGTTAGTCAATGAACTATTGTTACGTAGATAAAACGATAAATATATAAGAAGAATCGATAAAAAACAAATTCAAATTTTCCTCTTATTATGCTTTCATTATAATTACCATGTAAAGTAATTCTAAAATTTAAAAAAAACGACTATTTTAGAGATATTTATTGTTGTTTACAACTAAGTATTCATGTGTTATTTACAATAATTTAATAACTAATATATAAAACAAATAATTTAAAATAACATTACACTTTATTTAATTAGTAATATTTTCAGCAAATAAGAATGTCATTTATTACAGCATTTTCCTTATTTCTCTTTTATCTATTAAATACTGAACGATGACTTTATATATTATAGTGATGTATACAAATAAAAGTAAAAATTGTAGAAGCTTTCAAAAATAATTAATCCGAATTTATTGTAATTTCAATAAATTGAATGTGAGATATTGTTTATCCAAGCTTTTGCTTCACTGTTTGATAATATTTTTCTAGTTTTAATACTATTATCGAGTAACTAGATAGAATGAAAACTTTAATTCTTTAGAGAAAAGGATCAGGAATCGATTCCAGATTTTCAAGATGATATAATGGAAGAGCATCCCTTGACTTCCGTTCTCACACAGAAAATCAAGCAAAGGAACAAGTACAGTATGTTTAATCTGTATGTATTGTATGTAAGTATGTAAGTATGCGTGTGTGTTGTATGCGTGCATATTGTATTCATGTGTTGTAGTGTATTGTACGCGTGTATGTTTGTTGTATGTGTGTATTGTATTCTTGTTGTTCATGAGTGTTCTGTGCGTGTGTAGTGTTGTATGAATTGGTACATTGTACTTTTTAATATCGTACTTTAAAAAAGTATGCACTTGTCACAGTCTATAAACAATTTTACCGTTATATAATAAAATATTTAAATGTATATAATGTAAATTTTGATGAAAGTATCACGGGTAGATTACCTATTAAACAGTACAATAACGGAGTTGAAATAAAATCTGATAAGATTCTATGATTCACTTTTTATTAACTACTATTTTTGTTAATAAACACTTTTTTTAACTTGCTTTCTATGACGTCAAAAAATCTTGTAATTCAAATTTCATCCGCTAATTAAGATAGAAGACTGAAACATTGAGTCTGAAAACTGCATTTCAATGACATTTTAGATGGTTGGCCCACTCGAAACCCGCTACCAAACTTGGAATTTAATCAGTAATATCACTTGTAAATAATATTTATTATTTATTATGAACACAGAAGGAAATGTCAAACATCACGTGATCTCCACCTCCATTAACAATTAAGACGAAAACCCCAATAGAACACGTTGTATAAATTATATATTTTAAATGTATATGTGTGAATGCATTGTAGTGATGATGGCATGAACAAGAATATAATTTAATGAGTAATCCTATTGGTAAATAATATTTCAGATGTTTTAAGTGCATTGTAATAGCATTGAAATTTTTAAAGTATGTATTACACTTATTTGTAAATCCATATGTTGATTTCTTTGCTCACGTTCATTTTCTAGTGAGTAAAAGTTTTCATTTTAAGATGAAATATGATTTATATTAATAATAAAGTTTATTAAATAAAAACAACAACTTTTAGTGTGAAATTTGTATAATTCAATGGAATTTTACATTTACAGGGAGCTAATTAACATAATAGACACTATCTGCAGTTCTGGTTGTGACATTTATAACGGAAAATTTTTATAATTTTGCCCATTTTTAATTATTCTCTAACCGATTTCTTTCATCATTTTTAATGTTCTTTATTGTGCATGAATCAAGCCTCTTTCATTAAATACATGTTTACATAAATACTATTTGCTGACTTGCTGACCTCTGTTTAGACAAATAAACTGTCCAATTGCTACTAAATCTGGAAGGTGACATTTCAGGACACGAGAAAGACATTTCGGTATAAAACGTAATACGAAAACTCAGCTCTACGGCACTTTTATAGGCAATGAACATTTTATTTGTACAATAGACTCGTGATCACTAAGTAGGGAATACTACTTAGTGTGATCCCTAATCTGAATTGTAAAATCTGAATGCGATGAACAGCGAGTGTCAGCAGCTGACTGTTCAAGTTCGTTTTAAGTGTTTCCACACGAATTAAGATACGGGTAATAAGATGACCATGCGGTAGGAAAAGCAGAAAAAAATCACTCTCTTATCAACGAAATGTTGCAGAAAGTGGTATAGACAACATCTTATTTGTGTAGGCATTCCATCTGAAATGAAAGTGCATTCATGACATTGTCAGTGTTGCAGCTGAAATACAGCAGAAATGTTGAGCATCTCTCAGTATCTGTGGGCCTTCACAGCATGTCACAGTTCCATCGGGAATAACTATTTCGAACATGTTTGGTTCAAGGATGTGAACTGAATTCACACCAGACTGTAACTTCAGGCAAAGTACAGTGGAATGTGCTGGAGAACAAATGGCTATCCATAGCCGAAATGAGACAGTATGGATGTTCACTGTTTCACTGAGGTGAAAATGTGCCTCATCGAACACAGAATCTTCATGATCACCACACATTTACTATCATTCTAGTATAGAAGTTTAGTCGGAGTTTCCTGTCAGTGATAAACAACGGCTCATTGTGACTGATCTTATATGGATGGTAATTCACCAACTCTCTCATTACCATTCATACTATATGCTATAGGAAACATCCAACTGCCGTGCTCTATTATATCCTGCAACATTATTTATTGACTGTTCAACAACGGCTGTAGAAACATCTTCAGTGACTTGCGAAATGGGTTGAATCCTGGACCTGATTGAACTTCTACATACCTAGCTTCCTCGAATCGATTAATTATTCTTCTGAGAGCTGCTTGTGAAGTCAATGGTTGTCAGTGTAAATTCTTACAACAAAGAAGTGCAGCCATGGCATTTCCATTGTTTCCACAAAAAAGCTACAATAAATGCGCGTATCGGCAAAGCAATGGCCACGTAGCTGATAAAAACAACATTCAAGTTATGGCCACTTTTATTTCCAAAGCTTAGTTGCCACATGTGCTTATGAAAACGAAATTGTTTTCGTCTTCTATGCAGTGCCAAAATAGCCGTAGTGGTGAGTTGGCATGCTTTAATTTTTTATGAAAGTATGTCTCTTATTTCTTGCAATGTAACCATATCAGAGCTAGTTACATTTAGACTACTGAATCTTTCTTTAAACAGGGTTGAATATTTATACTGTAATATAAGAAGTTTTTTAGGGAAAATTTTGACTGATTAAAATATAACCAGAAAAAATTTTAAATCATTATAATTATATTGCTTGGAACTTAAGACTGAAAAACTAGCTAATTTCATTCCATAGTAAATAATTTAGCAATGAATAAAATTGAACTAACGAAATATTATGTTAATTTAAATTATGTAATCGCATAATTAAACTTATACTTTATTACCGAACAATATTTTCTTATATACAAACTTTAANCGGATCCCCTTGTGCTTTTTTTTTGAACAAATGAAATGTTTTTTTTCTTTATAAATAAATAAATATATAAATGTTTTTTTATTAATAAAACGCACTGTTAAAGATTTTATTTTTTGTTAGTAAAACAACAATTTATAATGATTGTAACCACTACGAGACCTCAAGTTTTATCCGGACACGCAGAAAATCCCCAGTTTCTCCCGCTCTACGACCTGCCTCTGAATTCCGCGCGATAAATATCTGTCTGTGTGCGCTAGTGCAGAATTCCGCGCTTAAATTTTATATGCGAAAATGACAGTGTGTGCTCTCGGCGGCCCTGTTCCTGCCGTAACACTTAAATAAAAGCCAGTTACATAGAAAGTCCTTCCGGAAGGCGCACCCTTGGCAGATCACCCATATGTTGAGTTGCCTTATTCCATCAAGCCAATCCAATCGTTTAGGATATAAATATTTTAAAAAATATACTACTGTTACACGAAGCGAAATATTTATTACCATTTAAAAAACACTAATTATGCTAAACTGTTATAAATATTTTAAAAAATATTCTACTGTTACACGAAGCGAAATATTTATTACCATTTAAAAAACACTAATTATGCTAACCTTTCATAAATGAAGAATAATGCATCATTGAAATTAGTTAGGGAGATTATCAATGTATTGATTAAATTAGTTGTAAGTCTTATGATTGGGAAAATTTGCTGTATACAGGAATTTGGAATTAACTCAGTAATCCGTGGAATAAATTAACTAATTGATTTATGTGAAAAATATATTATAAACAATGAAATATCGCAGAAAATTTCAATTAGCCAAGCACAATTCCTGTGGACATCTTTGATTTCTTAATACGGTATTACTCGAAGAATTGTAGCGTAAAGTTATGGTAATAAACTTTTGAAATTTTCTATTTTCAAAATACATTTCCCGGAATGTGCACAAATATTTGCATTTTCAAATAAGATGTCTAAAAACGGAATCAAAAATGGATTCCTTGGTGTAGATCGAATACTATTTATTTTTCTCTTAGTAAATAATTATAAACGAATGCTTATAATTTGATTTTTTGATATTGTACTCATGTATTATTATGTAAAGCATCGAATGATTTTGAAATTTGCGCAAAATTTATATGAAAATTATTAAATATTCGCAAAATTTCTATCATATTATAAATCAGTACAATGATTAATATTTCTTTGTCGCTCTTAAACAGAAAATATTGATGCTCTTATCATAAAACGTTCGATTTCTGGATTTTTCTGAGATTTATAAATGCTCAGATATTCCTCCAACAGCCGGATTGTCGAATGGTTGAGGTGACAGTTACCGCTTTGGGCGACCCAGAATCGAATTTGGAGGGTCAAAAACTCCAGGAGTTTTTTGGTGGTGATCCATCCCGATATTGTGGGCCCAGACTAATTCATAATGGGCTTAAATAGGCTCTCTTGGAATCCACAAGAAGAGCGACAGTATGTTCCTGATTTATTTCTATTAATACTTTAAATATCATTTAATATGACTATTTTAAATGTACAAAATTATTCTTGTATATTATATATTCAGAAAAGATAACGGATTCTTAATAGCTAACAACTTGTTTTTATATTTTAGTTTTGCTAATTACAGCAATTCAAATATATTCTTTTAAAGGTCAAAGAATAATGTTTTTTTGTAAATTAAAAAAGTTAAAAAGATTATATTTTAAATTACTCACGTTATATCTCTTAATTATTTATTGAAATATTTATTTGAAAATGCTTGTATTTTCCTAAACTTTCATTTTAAAATCACGATATGAGTCTAACAAAATATAAAAATGAATTAAGAGAAATCAGAGATAGAGTAAAATCATTTAAAGTAAAGTTATTTATTACTTATAACAATTTATTACAAAAAATAAATAACTCCACTTTAAATATTTAAAGTTTCATGGAACCAAATAATATAAAAACTTTTCGATTTTGTAATTAAATATTGCATTTTAACACGTGTTAAAAGTGTAGCTTAATTGAATTACTGTAAATATTTATATTTTCAACTTGATTTTAAAATAATTCCGTGTACATTTTACATTTTTGTATGTAAGCAATGGTGTACGATATACTTGAAGTTTACATGTTAAGTGTACGCTTTGTAAATAGGATAAGTAAATAAACAAGTAAAAATAATTTATTAAATTATTGAACTTAATTAATTATGCTGATAGAACAGTTAAGAAGCTTGCATGTTATACAGACTGATCTGTTTGAATGAGGATAACTTGAAGGCTGTTTCATAATAAACATATTAGTTACACGAATTTCAAATTCTGCCACGATGATGGCAAAGTAAGATTGGGAGTTTCATTAAATAGTTTTGTTATACGACAAAATTGAAAATAGCACCGACCATAGAGCGACGTGCTGAGTTTGTCCTTTGGTATGCAAAGTTTTAGAGTGTGAAGGCTATTTAATACGAATTTTGTCATGTTTATGGTTTCGGAAAGCCGCCTTAGTATGATCGCTCAATGTGTTAATAATGCACATTTCATGATACTTGAAATGCACCCATAGTGCTTGTTCGATGTAAGCAACACCAGTACATTTTTAACACTGCATTAAACTGTTGTGTGAGCACAGTCAACTCCAAAGACAATGCCATTTTACATTTCTCGCGTGACGAACTATCCAATGAAACTCCTGTCTTATTTCACCGTTGCGAAGGAATTTGAACTTGACGTAACTAATGTGTTAACACAGTTTTAAACTATCCCAACCAAACAGATTACCCTGTATATATTCTTTAGAAAATCCCATTGATTTTCTTAATAACATACATAAAATGTCATTACAGAAGATTCAAGATCAATCACGATGAGAACACGTAAAGATACCTGAAATCAAATATTTTTTTTCACAGCAGCCATAAATTCTTATCATTTAATATTTAGAAACAACGAGAATAGCCTTATTATCAGTAAATACGAAAAATCAAACAGATGATTTAATACGATTCAATGCGTCCTGAAAGATTAATGTTTGAACATTATCGTATCAATGGATAATATCCATCACGCGACAGATTTATGCAATACTGCAATAGCCAAGATCTTTAAACTACTGTACCAAAAAGCATGAAATTTAATTGATTATCATATTGAATCATCAGAGTTCATTCATCTTAACAAATAGATCAATCTAAAATCAATAGCTTACTGACCATGTTCATTGATTTGGATTGATCGAGATTCACGATAATGTCTCTCACCGAATTCGATAGAATAAACTCTTGTTTTATTCGAGCTTGAATCTTTATTGTATTTCGTTTCGAATTTTTATCATCCCCCACACAAGCTGACCACTCATTAGAATTAGGTCAACCCATCGTAGTAAAATTAATTAAATTTTTATACATAACATGCAGTCCCTAGATGCTGGATGTCACAAACGAAAATAAACAAGATAAATTTTACATATAATTGCTACATATATATTTATATATTTTAACCAATTATATAAGTTATTAAAAACACTAATAACAATCGAATACATACAAGGTAAATGATGTGTAACGAAAATCAATACTGACAAAAAAAATTAAATAAAACAATGCAATCTAATGAATAAAAACTTAATTTAGTAATAACAAATTAAAAATAATTGTCTACTTATTAAAAAAAATAATATGAAACATTTATTACATCTCTAACGATTATTTTTATTAAAGTTAGTTTTTTAGCATTAGAATTGTACGTAAACATGAACAGAAAAAATCACCAATTAAAGTCCACATAAATGTGATATTCATGAATTGTTTAACTATATGCATACCATTTGTTTAACTAACTGCAAAGTCTTTTTATAACTAAATGAACCGAATTTAAATTAATGACTATATTTACAATCCAAATTACAGGCCAAAATTTGTTGCTTTTAGCAATCACCATTCATAAATCACTATTTATAAGAATATTTGGTGAACATTTAAAATAATTAATTTTAAATTGAGTTTTGAAGTCTCTTTGTAGTCAATTGAATGAGTCTTTCAATCAAATCTTAGGTTTGACTTATTCGGCTACATTTAAACGCAATGCTCCATACAAGGATTATTAGCATACATTAATAGACAGAAAAGCTTGTGATTACTGCAAAACTCGGCATAAAACAACATCTCAGACAAGGTTGTTGTCCGATTGCACACTAGATGATAATAATAATAATATAAGAGTGTCTTAAAATCGCTACCCAAAAACCCTATAAAAAATGAAGTGCTCACTGTGATCACAATTTTTAGCGTATCTGTTGTTTGTAAATCTAAAACGTCACGCATGCCTATACGACGAAGTCAAAAATATTATGCACAATTGATGGAATTTAAAAGATCGCATCATTAGGCAGAGGGAAGCAAGATGACCCTTTCGCGCAAATGCCTTCACCTAAACCTGCAAGAAAATGTTGAGGGCAGTAGATATGCCAGAGAATATATATAAAGCACGACCATACTCTGGTACTCGTGACAGTTTGCCAACAGACAGACTACCAACATCGTGAGACAAGCAAGAACGGCTTCAACGGCGTCTTTGTTCACCACCCAGAGAAAGGTCTCGCTACAGAATCCTGTCTGTTCCACTATCATTTTCAGGATACTAGCAGAAGCAAAATTTGTATGCAGAGAGATTGTTACGCACACCATTAGCACCTCAATAACTCTGCTTTGTTTGCGGCGATGCCTTGACAAAGATGCTTCGACTTCTACGAACTGGCAGTTTATCGTCTTCAGCAACGAATCCCAGTTTGTTTGAAAACAGATAACCACTAAGTTAGAGAGTGGAGTACCACTGGTGAGTGTTTAAATTTTACCTTTTCTGTTGAGCGGCAGCTGTCCACACTGCTGGAGTGATGATATAGAGAGCCACTGATATGATAGTCGATGAAGAGAGAGACAGTGATGGCACAGTTCTACGTTCAGTAAATTTTGTGCCCTAATGTCTTGTCTTTATAGCAGGGTTGCAAACAGCCATTTTCCAGAAAGATAATGCTTGGCTGCCCATAACTAGGATTTCCTAGGATTGTCTCCGTTACGTTTGAATACTTCTTTGGCCATTCCGGTCTCCAGATTTGTCACTCATCGAGCATTTGTCGTACTAAATTGGACTCCAGCTGCGGCCATCTACGAATGTGAGAGATCTGTAGCGGCAGTTGCAACATCTGATCGCACAAGATATTATTGGTTCGTTTAAACTGTACCATTGTTGCACAGGAAATTGTACAGTACCGTTATTGTAATCGCTTATCACCATTGTCACTATAAAGTTTCATTCGGTCCCAACGCCTCTTTCTTGGTACATTTTTGTCAATAAGTGTATTTCAATGTCTCTTAATAGTCAATTAGATTTTTAAAATAATTTACAATTAGTTTAATCAAAATAGTATAAAATACATTACTAGGAAAATTTTAATATAACGCTTAATATAGCAAATAAATTGATCCACTCTGTAAATTCTTAATTAATTTTAAAATAGAAATCAAGGACAATTTACAGTTTAAGCAGAAGATATGCAAAATAATTCCAAAATTAATGAATAACTTAATTTGCATAATTAACAATTAATACAATCCCAAAAGATATATTATTTAAATTAAAAACATATCAAGAAAGATAAAGTAAAAATTACTATTGAACCATTATAAACATGTCTCGTTAAAACAACGAAAACAACTATTTATAAAGATTCGATTATAAATTTAAAATGATTTAAACGTTTACTGAAACACTAAATATTAACAGGTAATTGTTTCATACAAAGAATAAATTATATAATTAAACCCCGATAACAAGTAATAGTAATCTACTACATAAAATATATTTAAATGTAAGAAATTTTCAATACATAAAGTCTCGACATCTTGATAAAGCCTTTACGTAGATCCAAATGAAATAGTATGGGTGGTTGAATGTCTCATAAGTATTTTTGATGGATGAGAATTTCAGAGCTTTACAATGGAAATTCAATGCAAAATTCAAAGTTAAGGGGAAAAGAATTCTACCTCCTTCAGTCACTTTAATTTGAAATTTATCAAATTTATATTGAAAATGTAGTATTTTTACATCTAAAATAGAAAGATAGGTATGAAAGTTATAATTCTAGAAATTATTTCTGTTGATCTTTAATTAATAGAAAATATAGTTAATCAGTCAGTGCCTCTACTCCTATGCTTTCCATATCGGGCTTCGATTTTCATCTTGAAATTAACGAAGGACAGACAGTAGAAAGGTTGGAAATTTAAAAACTGTAGCCCAATTATTAGATAGATATAGACTGACTATAACCAAATTTCTTCATCATTAATAACTCAAATTTTAAACTCTCAACAATAATTTTAAATTATTTAAATCTGGCGAAATACCACAGACAAAGAATTGCTCACAGTGGAGGAAAGATATGTATATCCTGTCAAGATAACAATAATATACGAAGCAGTTTTAATTAATTACGTTCTTTCTCCCTTAATGTATAAGTTGATTTTAACCAATTTTCAAAGAGAATTAAATATTTTTATAAAGAATGAATAAGAATGAAAGAAAAACTTGAAATTAAAAGTATCATAATAAGTTGGTAGTCATTACAATAGTTGCATTTACCTGCATGATCAATCTGCTGGAAGTCAGATGTCATTACAAATGCAATTAGAAAGTTCTGTCATTGTACTTTGTCGAATGACTGATTACTCTAAAGAGATAGCGGCATGCCCAAACTTCATTTAGAGTCTACAGTAAATGCTGTCACCACTCGTCAGAAGACAAATCTCCTGCCCTGGCATGGCTTAGTAGAATGGAACTACATGTTCTGCATCAACGAATTCATATTAAAATATTATCAACGAGAGCATTAATGTATTCTATTCTGCACAGTTGTTGTTTACACTATGCAAATTTCAACTCGAATTATATAATTATGAATTTATATCTAACAATTACAATTTTATTATTAATTAATATGAAAAAAATTGAAGAGAGTTCAGCATATAAATATCGAATTTTTAATGATTAATACTTTAGAATATTCGAAATAAAAGTTAAGTTTTATGCAATTAATAACTATAGAATATTAAAGTATTTTGTATTGTTTGATTATTTTGAAAGATATTTAAATCTAGTTAATGGTTTTCAATTGTTTTCAGTATTGTGATTTCGAGTGAATTCTTTATATGACAGCTATCAATGTGTTAGAATTGATGAAATTTATTAAGTTTGTGAGCCACTCTCATAGAATTTATCATAAAAACTGTCAAATTTGTCGATTATGTAAAGTTTTCTCTCATTTTATTTTATTCTTATTCATACTTTTATATAATTCAATGAGAAATTTAACCATTTTTGCATCAGTTAATGGTGTTTTAATTTTTGTAAGAAATCCTTCCTAATTTAAAAAAAAACCCCCTCAAAATTTTACCAGCTTACATACTGATATATATTATTTTGCCATTGATTAGAATTTGATATATAATCGAAGGCGGCTACCCCATTTAAAAGCAAATTAAAGATTTTATCTTATCCATTAATTGTAAAAAATAAAAAAAAAAGAGTAAAAGAAAAATAAAAACTGCCAGCATTTACTTGAGTTAAATTAAGGAACTTTATTCTTTTTTTTTGCACGTTCTCATTTTCACTTCCTATCGATTAAGTTAACAAAAATTTTCAATGAAATCACTATAATGGAAATGTCTATCTTGTCTATAAATTAGAATTTAATAGTGTTTATCGAGATTTTCAAATTGGGAGTTGAAAATAACTGCACTTTATTCAATAAGGAGAGATGCTTTTTTAAAAAAAATTATTAATAAGAAGATAAGAAATAGCATAGTGATTTCCTCGTCAATTTTACGGTGACATCTGCCTTAAGCTACATTCACTCGTATCCAACTACCATTGGCAAAAATATTATTCCGAGAAGCAAGATTTGTCAATCACGGATACTTCACTTTGATTAGGGGGGAGTACCAGATAAAAAATTAAGTTATTACAGGAAAATATATATTAAAAATTTATTAATATTTTCTAAATAATGGAAAAACAGTTTGTAATTTAGAATTAAATTGAAAATATGCCGTTATCTAAATATTCTTTTAGCATTATAATTCTCTACGCTGGTTGAATACTTGTAACAAATGTTCAAACTGTTATCTATCCGTCCATACAAAATCACAGGTGCGTGTGTGAATATAAATTCTTGTTCAATATTCTCTGCATAATGTTCTAATGTTCAGAATAGAAACGTAGAAAAAGTGTCTGTTTTATTAAAGTAAAAAAAAAATTAAATTAATTTTGTATAGTTTACACCCCACCATTTATTTGCTAATTAGCTATAAAGAAAGCATTTTTTAATTAATTAAAAATAAATTTAAACACCCTTTCGAAATTTTGAAGCTGGAAGAAAAAAGTTGAACGGATACTTTAGATATTGTGTGATAAAGAATGTTTTATGACAACACAAGTGTTGTTATTTCTAGAAAGCATTTCCTTATTTCTTCGGTAGAGATAAGGCTGCCGATGGAGGAAATCCTAGAGCATAGTAAGTCAAGGTTTGTATCCATTACGTATCAGAAACATTCATGTAGAAAAACCACAATCAGTAGTAAGGGGGGAGTGGAATCGCTTATTTGCCTTATTGCATTCAATTACTACTCAAGCAATTAGAAATGTGTAATTCTGAAGCATAGGATCAAACACACACTCGTTAATCGATAAAGAACTGTAGGTAAAAACACCACTTTCTCCTTTTTTACAAGGGAATAATAAAATCTATGGTTAAAAAATAGCAAGTGTTTGTGAATGTTTCACATGGACGACTTCTAAAGTAGTAGCTCTTATTTTTTTTACTAGTATTTTTACCGACTTGTTCGCGTGCAACGTGAACAAGTCGGTAAAAATACCTCGCAAAGCTTTGGTCCTTTCGATCGATTTACACATTTGCTGGAAAGACATTAGAACGAATACAGGTTTCTGCCTTCGGCATCAAGTATACTAGTCTGGAACCCAAATGAATGAAACCAATTGGCTGAAGGGGAGTCTGAACAAACAACTGTGTGGATGTAAGAAAGTTCAGTAAACACACAAAACTTACAAATAATGCACGAATGTCATCAACCAGGTTTGATAAATGGATATAAACGATAATAACTTTTAAAATTAATTATAAATTTTAATTAATTAATTAGTATTAAAATTTTAAAATTAAAATATATATATGCAAAGTGGATTTCTTAAGTAGATCATTTTTAATTCGTTTAAGAAGGAAAAGAAATTTAATTAATATTTAAAACACTTAACTTACATCCTACTACTAAAGTGTTTCAACCTTTGAAATAAAGCTTATGATAAGTAAAGGTGACGAATTCAGTTTAAGTGAACCTTCAAGTACGCTAGATTTAATTTCTAAGATGGAGTTAACAAACAAATTAGCCATTAAAAGAATCTATGTTTGCAAAGACATATTTGAATTCTCTTTCATGTTTTCAATTCAATTTATGTATTTTTTACGACTATGAAACATTCGAAATTCCACATTTTAAGTTAAAATCTTATTTTCCTGTTTTTAAATGTTTAAAGCTTTTCACGTTTATTTTTTAAAATGAAAATTACTATTCGAGAATATTTTAAAAGTTTAATTAAATTTTTGTTTATTTCCTATGATAATTGTATTTTTTTCCTTCTGTTTTTAAATTTTCCTAAGTTTACTAAGCTTTAAACAATGCTTGGATGCGAATTTACACTGTAATATAAGAAGTTTTTTAGGAAAAATTTCGACTGATTAAAATATAACCAGAAAAATTTTAAAATCATTATAATTATATTGCTTGGAACTTCAGACTGAAATTTATATCTAAGGATATTCCTTACAATTATATATACCAAGTTTATAATAAATTTACTACATATATATATATAAGAATTTTAGCATTAATTACAAAAGTATTATGTAAAACTATTAAAAATTTGGAGTAAATATCTATGAAAACTTGCATACTCGCATTAAATCCTACATAATTTCACGCATTAATTTTCTGGAATTAAATAAAGTCGGGTACGATTCATTAAGATTAACTTTGATAATGATTTTAACTTAAAAATGGTCGAAATATACACTATATTATAAACCATAAAAATGATAAATTTAGTAAATTTAAACCAAAATTTTAGCAATAATTATAAAGGTAATTATGAACGTATTAGAATTTCTAATAAATTTAATGTAAAATAGTGCTTACAACTTTATTATTTATTTTTTATTTTAAAGCTTATATTAATTATTCGCCTTACTATTTATAGATGTAAAATATATCAATAGTAAGGTTCTTCATAATTAATTAATACATAGATTATAACGTGTACGATAATTGTAACACAGTAGTTTTATACAGTACTTGCGAGCTTAGCATTTCTTGGTACTTCTGGTTTAATGCGTGATAAGTGAAGAAGAAAAAAACTCCTTTTAACCACACCCACGACTCGTGTGATTAGGAGAATTTTCCTCCAAATCATACAGGACAGGATAGCAGAAATGTGATCGACACACTAAACTTTTCTATATCCTTTTATTAATTTTAATTCATTTCAAGTTTAATATTCTGCGCCAGAAAACATAATTTAAATGTTATTGAAAATATAAATATGTAAATTTTAATTAGCTTTTATCCGCAGATACCGAATCTATTATATTATACATTTTCTAGTTTATTTACTTTACAAATTTAATGTTTTCATGTTTATTTGCATTGTTAATTTATTTCGTATATATGTATTTTTTTGCTTTGTTGTATCTTAAGTATCTGTCTCTTATATTGTAAAGAAATTTAATAAGTCTGCGCTTAATACATAAGTAGAATATAAAAATGCAGACACTTAAGCTATCAAGCGACTTAAAAAAATGTGTTTCGTACTTATTTATCAATAGAAAAAAAATGTTAGAAAGTAAAATAATAGTTTAATTAATTATCGAAGCACGTTCGAATCCTAAACAGTAGAAAACACATCTTCCAAACTCAATGCTATCAGCCATATCTTGGAGGTAATGTGCGCCTTGTTGGCGGCAGATATTTCGATTTTATGCTTGAAGCTGGGCCGACAGGAGCCATCCTTACAAATTTTGTAGCATATGACATAATAACTGAAGTCAATGCACCCTGCATCGGTACCCTTTAATCATTTACGCAGAAAACAATTCACGTCTACATATTTAAATATTAATTAAATATTGCCAAAATCTAAATTTATTATTATATATTCGGAAAATACTGTCGCTTAAAGAATAACTTTATCCATGCTTTAAAAGAATTAAAAAAAAACAGTTGAAGTCTATTTTTATTTTCTACAGTTATAAATCAATATGCAATCTAATAATATAAAGTTCTTACAAAAAATAAAAGAATTGTTGATATACTGGATATTATTAATCGCATGACAACTCTTTCCATCTTGAAAATCGCTGGCGTGGAATGTCGAAAGTTGACTTTTTGCCAGTATGCGGGAAATTGTATAGCCACTACTAGTAAAACATACCTTATAACCCCACGAAAAAAAAAGGAAATGCCAACATGTAACGTATAATAAAAAATAATACAAATTTACGTACAGTACTGTACAGTACATAATAAAAAGCATTGAGAGAAACCAACAAAGAAATTAATTGGGAAGAAAGTATAACATTGTATATAATCTGCTTACAATTTTAATAGAAGAAACGACCCGGACAAATGAAAAATTTTATTACAAAATTTCGAGAGAGTACTTGAAATATTTTTACTATAATCAGAACTTTGCCTAACACTCAAAACTTTTATATGCATATTAATTGATTTGCTTTTTTTTAGTATAAAGCATCATTAACGTGCAATTCTTGAGATAAAAGTTATTCTAAGAAAAGAACTATTCTTCACGCGTCACTTCTTCAAAGTAGAAGGTGAAAAAAAAACTAAAATGAAAGAGTGAAAATATAGTTATTTCCTTCGTCGTAACCCTGATTTGTTGGTTCTTTATCTCTAACATATTTTATTTTCCAAATCATATCGTTTCTAATTAGAAATTTACTTGTCACAGCAAATCCCACAATCTGACAATGTTGACATTTGTAGATTCACAACCAGAAAAATGATATTATTATGCGAACAAGACAGAAATGTGGTTAAGTTCTGCTAAATCTAATAACTTTTTTCAGATTTTTCTTCCTATTTTATTGTAAATTTTCGTAAAAAAAATGGAAGGGAGAAAAGCTAATAACTTAGAAAATAGAGAAAATAATGATTACTTTTTCGGCTTTTTAATGCGTCACAAATGATTATATTTTTATTTATTCTAAAATAAAAATTTCCTATTGTAAAAATGTTGGTTAATTAGCCTACATCGATTGTGCTAATTAAATTCTATTTAAGGCTATAAAATATTTAAAAATAAAACTTTAACGTTAGTAATTTAAATAAATTATTCACATCTTCTTCTAGGATGCAGACCCAGTTAATTATGCCCATCATACTCTATATAACAAGCAATATGCATTCAAATATACCATAAAAAGATCATTATTAATATTTTAAAGGATATAATCATGGGAATAATATATAGTTTAATTTATTCATTAGTGTTTTTCTTGTGTCTACACAAGCATTAGTGTCTTTATAGGCGATAAATTTGGTTAATTTTTAAAAATAAATTAAAGTAATTCCGAGTGTCAAAATTGATTTTAACGTTTAACGTCGATAAAACTACGGAGTATATTTACTGGAATGGTTTTCGAAAACATTTCTGACAGCAACTAAAATTCCTTTAGCACTCTACAGCAGTCATAAACCGACTAATGCCATACCAAACTCAGTAGCTATTAATAACGGCTGCGCAACCTATAAAATAAATAGCTATATTGACAAGAATGTATTCATTTATCAGATTTATACAAGATTCTCCATGAATATTTCATGTTAAAAATCTAGTAGAAACGAAACAATTAGAAGAATTACAATCATTTAGGTAAAAGTTCTAGCATCATTTCATTTCTATTTTAATTCTATAAAATCGCAATTCCCCGACAAACTAACTCATACAATTAATAAACGATCAATAAAAATGTGCAATGAGATTTTAATTATGACATAATTAACTCGGATTGTCATATAACAAAAGCAAAACATTGCCTCTCTATATATTTATATATCACAATAGGAAGTTATGTCATATATTTGCATAATCTCTTAATGGAATACTTGCAACAGAAAAAATAAAAACAGTGCTGTGAAAGGTATGTCAAGGGATTATCCAAATTAAGGATTTTAGTATATTTTGATTCTCTTTTTAAATATCAATAACTTAATAAGATTTTTACGGAGTTTGAAAGGAAATATGCTCTTTCATCATAAATTATTATATAGGATCGGCTCGACTAAATATTTATCGCACATACATATAAATAGCTGTTTATCTTGGAATAAAATTGCATTTTCCTGCAATAAATTCAGACAAGTTATATATAAATTCCAAACTTACTCAACCTATTTTTATTAAAAAATAAAGAAAAAAAATTCTTTTAGCATAATATAAAAATATCTATGAAAATTAAAAAATTCTAAACTCATTTATATCCTTTCGTTCCTTTATCATTTTAAAACGATTTAATTAATATTTTAAAATTTGAATAGATAAAGATGTTAGAGAGCAAACGGAATAATAATAAATTAAAGTACAATTAATTGTTGATAGTGTTAAATGATCAGGTATTTTAAGTGAGTGGTTGAATTGATTACGATTAATCTATAGATTAATACTATGAAGTGTTGAAAGACTTTAACAGACATAAGTAGACATTTTTTCCTGTGTTTCTGTATCGAATTTCCTCGATTTTTTTTGAATGTAAGATAAAGCGAAATTTTAAAATAAAACTTTACAAATAACACTCCTTCTTGGAAACTCTTGCAATTTCAGGTTATGTGAGATCTTTCGAATTTTTTTTTTCGTGTGTGTGTCGTTGTACTTCTTTTTTTAAACTTTCTGATTTATATAAAAGAATTGGACATTATCACTTGTATATTTATAATCTAGTAAAGACCATTTCAGATAATAGTCGACCTTGAATAGCCTCTTATTCCAATTTTATCCCAAATTTCTAAAGCGTATAGAAAACGCCTTCTGCATTTAAAAAAAGTGTCGAAGAAAATAAATAAAGAAAACCATTCGTCACCTTTAAAACACATCAAACGATCCGAATAAATATAATTCAACGCCATTTTCTATCGAAAAAAATCCCCGTTTTTTTTTATTTTTGTATTAAAAAAATTCTTCGTTAGATAAAAAGTAGAAAAAACGAAATAATTTGGCGAAAAATTTCTTAATGTAAGTCATTTCTAACAAAATAAATCAGTTGTATTAATTATTCAAAAGTTATGTTAAGTTTGATTGTTGTAGTAGGTTAATTTATTAGAGTTAAAATGATATAAAATAAAACTAACCTGATTGTTTAAATTCCGTTAATGTATCTGATAACAATATGTTGTTTATAGCAAAAAGATATATAATTTAACCAACTCATGTTTTCACCTAGCACATCCTTTTGGGGTGAACTGTGGAGACACAGCTGTGCCGCCTGACGATCTTGACTGCAACTGCACTTCACAATCTATTGAATACCGGAATGGCATGCGACTGCGCAAACCCACTGCACCTCCTACATTTTACTTCGTCCTACATCGGGTCATAAATGAGAATGAAAAATCTACTTGTTGAATCTTCTAAATCACATATTACACGTAGCAATTTTCGCCTGTCTTCGCTAACAATACTCACACACACTACTAACACGTCCTTACTGAAATTAACAGTACGCAACTGACAGGAAAATTGTCACAAATAAATTGTTTTTTTTTTTTTTCAAGTTAGATAATATCAGGATACATCTGCAATAAAAATGATATAAATATTTAAAACAGGTAGATGTATAAATTGTCGAATACAGGGGTTAATTGTTGGGGTGGTGATTTTTTTAGTTATAACGGTGGAAAAATTTGCTTGGTGGTGACGAAGATTACCACCTTAATACATGTTTTATATTAAATATTTCGAAGGAAAATGTTGGGAAAATATTAAGAAAAATAAGATGTAAAAATTAAAAATAAAAAATANATTACAAAAAATAAATAACTCCACTTTAAATATTTAAAGTTTCATGGAACCAAATAATATAAAAACTTTTCGATTTTGTAATTAAATATTGCATTTTAACACGTGTTAAAAGTGTAGCTTAATTGAATTACTGTAAATATTTATATTTTCAACTTGATTTTAAAATAATTCCGTGTACATTTTACATTTTTGTATGTAAGCAATGGTGTACGATATACTTGAAGTTTACATGTTAAGTGTACGCTTTGTAAATAGGATAAGTAAATAAACAAGTAAAAATAATTTATTAAATTATTGAACTTAATTAATTATGCTGATAGAACAGTTAAGAAGCTTGCATGTTATACAGACTGATCTGTTTGAATGAGGATAACTTGAAGGCTGTTTCATAATAAACATATTAGTTACACGAATTTCAAATTCTGCCACGATGATGGCAAAGTAAGATTGGGAGTTTCATTAAATAGTTTTGTTATACGACAAAATTGAAAATAGCACCGACCATAGAGCGACGTGCTGAGTTTGTCCTTTGGTATGCAAAGTTTTAGAGTGTGAAGGCTATTTAATACGAATTTTGTCATGTTTATGGTTTCGGAAAGCCGCCTTAGTATGATCGCTCAATGTGTTAATAATGCACATTTCATGATACTTGAAATGCACCCATAGTGCTTGTTCGATGTAAGCAACACCAGTACATTTTTAACACTGCATTAAACTGTTGTGTGAGCACAGTCAACTCCAAAGACAATGCCATTTTACATTTCTCGCGTGACGAACTATCCAATGAAACTCCTGTCTTATTTCACCGTTGCGAAGGAATTTGAACTTGACGTAACTAATGTGTTAACACAGTTTTAAACTATCCCAACCAAACAGATTACCCTGTATATATTCTTTAGAAAATCCCATTGATTTTCTTAATAACATACATAAAATGTCATTACAGAAGATTCAAGATCAATCACGATGAGAACACGTAAAGATACCTGAAATCAAATATTTTTTTTCACAGCAGCCATAAATTCTTATCATTTAATATTTAGAAACAACGAGAATAGCCTTATTATCAGTAAATACGAAAAATCAAACAGATGATTTAATACGATTCAATGCGTCCTGAAAGATTAATGTTTGAACATTATCGTATCAATGGATAATATCCATCACGCGACAGATTTATGCAATACTGCAATAGCCAAGATCTTTAAACTACTGTACCAAAAAGCATGAAATTTAATTGATTATCATATTGAATCATCAGAGTTCATTCATCTTAACAAATAGATCAATCTAAAATCAATAGCTTACTGACCATGTTCATTGATTTGGATTGATCGAGATTCACGATAATGTCTCTCACCGAATTCGATAGAATAAACTCTTGTTTTATTCGAGCTTGAATCTTTATTGTATTTCGTTTCGAATTTTTATCATCCCCCACACAAGCTGACCACTCATTAGAATTAGGTCAACCCATCGTAGTAAAATTAATTAAATTTTTATACATAACATGCAGTCCCTAGATGCTGGATGTCACAAACGAAAATAAACAAGATAAATTTTACATATAATTGCTACATATATATTTATATATTTTAACCAATTATATAAGTTATTAAAAACACTAATAACAATCGAATACATACAAGGTAAATGATGTGTAACGAAAATCAATACTGACAAAAAAAATTAAATAAAACAATGCAATCTAATGAATAAAAACTTAATTTAGTAATAACAAATTAAAAATAATTGTCTACTTATTAAAAAAAATAATATGAAACATTTATTACATCTCTAACGATTATTTTTATTAAAGTTAGTTTTTTAGCATTAGAATTGTACGTAAACATGAACAGAAAAAATCACCAATTAAAGTCCACATAAATGTGATATTCATGAATTGTTTAACTATATGCATACCATTTGTTTAACTAACTGCAAAGTCTTTTTATAACTAAATGAACCGAATTTAAATTAATGACTATATTTACAATCCAAATTACAGGCCAAAATTTGTTGCTTTTAGCAATCACCATTCATAAATCACTATTTATAAGAATATTTGGTGAACATTTAAAATAATTAATTTTAAATTGAGTTTTGAAGTCTCTTTGTAGTCAATTGAATGAGTCTTTCAATCAAATCTTAGGTTTGACTTATTCGGCTACATTTAAACGCAATGCTCCATACAAGGATTATTAGCATACATTAATAGACAGAAAAGCTTGTGATTACTGCAAAACTCGGCATAAAACAACATCTCAGACAAGGTTGTTGTCCGATTGCACACTAGATGATAATAATAATAATATAAGAGTGTCTTAAAATCGCTACCCAAAAACCCTATAAAAAATGAAGTGCTCACTGTGATCACAATTTTTAGCGTATCTGTTGTTTGTAAATCTAAAACGTCACGCATGCCTATACGACGAAGTCAAAAATATTATGCACAATTGATGGAATTTAAAAGATCGCATCATTAGGCAGAGGGAAGCAAGATGACCCTTTCGCGCAAATGCCTTCACCTAAACCTGCAAGAAAATGTTGAGGGCAGTAGATATGCCAGAGAATATATATAAAGCACGACCATACTCTGGTACTCGTGACAGTTTGCCAACAGACAGACTACCAACATCGTGAGACAAGCAAGAACGGCTTCAACGGCGTCTTTGTTCACCACCCAGAGAAAGGTCTCGCTACAGAATCCTGTCTGTTCCACTATCATTTTCAGGATACTAGCAGAAGCAAAATTTGTATGCAGAGAGATTGTTACGCACACCATTAGCACCTCAATAACTCTGCTTTGTTTGCGGCGATGCCTTGACAAAGATGCTTCGACTTCTACGAACTGGCAGTTTATCGTCTTCAGCAACGAATCCCAGTTTGTTTGAAAACAGATAACCACTAAGTTAGAGAGTGGAGTACCACTGGTGAGTGTTTAAATTTTACCTTTTCTGTTGAGCGGCAGCTGTCCACACTGCTGGAGTGATGATATAGAGAGCCACTGATATGATAGTCGATGAAGAGAGAGACAGTGATGGCACAGTTCTACGTTCAGTAAATTTTGTGCCCTAATGTCTTGTCTTTATAGCAGGGTTGCAAACAGCCATTTTCCAGAAAGATAATGCTTGGCTGCCCATAACTAGGATTTCCTAGGATTGTCTCCGTTACGTTTGAATACTTCTTTGGCCATTCCGGTCTCCAGATTTGTCACTCATCGAGCATTTGTCGTACTAAATTGGACTCCAGCTGCGGCCATCTACGAATGTGAGAGATCTGTAGCGGCAGTTGCAACATCTGATCGCACAAGATATTATTGGTTCGTTTAAACTGTACCATTGTTGCACAGGAAATTGTACAGTACCGTTATTGTAATCGCTTATCACCATTGTCACTATAAAGTTTCATTCGGTCCCAACGCCTCTTTCTTGGTACATTTTTGTCAATAAGTGTATTTCAATGTCTCTTAATAGTCAATTAGATTTTTAAAATAATTTACAATTAGTTTAATCAAAATAGTATAAAATACATTACTAGGAAAATTTTAATATAACGCTTAATATAGCAAATAAATTGATCCACTCTGTAAATTCTTAATTAATTTTAAAATAGAAATCAAGGACAATTTACAGTTTAAGCAGAAGATATGCAAAATAATTCCAAAATTAATGAATAACTTAATTTGCATAATTAACAATTAATACAATCCCAAAAGATATATTATTTAAATTAAAAACATATCAAGAAAGATAAAGTAAAAATTACTATTGAACCATTATAAACATGTCTCGTTAAAACAATGAAAACAACTATTTANTTCATCATTTTTAATGTTCTTTATTGTGCATGAATCAAGCCTCTTTCATTAAATACATGTTTACATAAATACTATTTGCTGACTTGCTGACCTCTGTTTAGACAAATAAACTGTCCAATTGCTACTAAATCTGGAAGGTGACATTTCAGGACACGAGAAAGACATTTCGGTATAAAACGTAATACGAAAACTCAGCTCTACGGCACTTTTATAGGCAATGAACATTTTATTTGTACAATAGACTCGTGATCACTAAGTAGGGAATACTACTTAGTGTGATCCCTAATCTGAATTGTAAAATCTGAATGCGATGAACAGCGAGTGTCAGCAGCTGACTGTTCAAGTTCGTTTTAAGTGTTTCCACACGAATTAAGATACGGGTAATAAGATGACCATGCGGTAGGAAAAGCAGAAAAAAATCACTCTCTTATCAACGAAATGTTGCAGAAAGTGGTATAGACAACATCTTATTTGTGTAGGCATTCCATCTGAAATGAAAGTGCATTCATGACATTGTCAGTGTTGCAGCTGAAATACAGCAGAAATGTTGAGCATCTCTCAGTATCTGTGGGCCTTCACAGCATGTCACAGTTCCATCGGGAATAACTATTTCGAACATGTTTGGTTCAAGGATGTGAACTGAATTCACACCAGACTGTAACTTCAGGCAAAGTACAGTGGAATGTGCTGGAGAACAAATGGCTATCCATAGCCGAAATGAGACAGTATGGATGTTCACTGTTTCACTGAGGTGAAAATGTGCCTCATCGAACACAGAATCTTCATGATCACCACACATTTACTATCATTCTAGTATAGAAGTTTAGTCGGAGTTTCCTGTCAGTGATAAACAACGGCTCATTGTGACTGATCTTATATGGATGGTAATTCACCAACTCTCTCATTACCATTCATACTATATGCTATAGGAAACATCCAACTGCCGTGCTCTATTATATCCTGCAACATTATTTATTGACTGTTCAACAACGGCTGTAGAAACATCTTCAGTGACTTGCGAAATGGGTTGAATCCTGGACCTGATTGAACTTCTACATACCTAGCTTCCTCGAATCGATTAATTATTCTTCTGAGAGCTGCTTGTGAAGTCAATGGTTGTCAGTGTAAATTCTTACAACAAAGAAGTGCAGCCATGGCATTTCCATTGTTTCCACAAAAAAGCTACAATAAATGCGCGTATCGGCAAAGCAATGGCCACGTAGCTGATAAAAACAACATTCAAGTTATGGCCACTTTTATTTCCAAAGCTTAGTTGCCACATGTGCTTATGAAAACGAAATTGTTTTCGTCTTCTATGCAGTGCCAAAATAGCCGTAGTGGTGAGTTGGCATGCTTTAATTTTTTATGAAAGTATGTCTCTTATTTCTTGCAATGTAACCATATCAGAGCTAGTTACATTTAGACTACTGAATCTTTCTTTAAACAGGGTTGAATATTTATACTGTAATATAAGAAGTTTTTTAGGGAAAATTTTGACTGATTAAAATATAACCAGAAAAAATTTTAAATCATTATAATTATATTGCTTGGAACTTAAGACTGAAAAACTAGCTAATTTCATTCCATAGTAAATAATTTAGCAATGAATAAAATTGAACTAACGAAATATTATGTTAATTTAAATTATGTAATCGCATAATTAAACTTATACTTTATTACCGAACAATATTTTCTTATATACAAACTTTAATTAACTGTTATAAATATTTTAAAAAATATTCTACTGTTACACGAAGCGAAATATTTATTACCATTTAAAAAACACTAATTATGCTAACCTTTCATAAATGAAGAATAATGCATCATTGAAATTAGTTAGGGAGATTATCAATGTATTGATTAAATTAGTTGTAAGTCTTATGATTGGGAAAATTTGCTGTATACAGGAATTTGGAATTAACTCAGTAATCCGTGGAATAAATTAACTAATTGATTTATGTGAAAAATATATTATAAACAATGAAATATCGCAGAAAATTTCAATTAGCCAAGCACAATTCCTGTGGACATCTTTGATTTCTTAATACGGTATTACTCGAAGAATTGTAGCGTAAAGTTATGGTAATAAACTTTTGAAATTTTCTATTTTCAAAATACATTTCCCGGAATGTGCACAAATATTTGCATTTTCAAATAAGATGTCTAAAAACGGAATCAAAAATGGATTCCTTGGTGTAGATCGAATACTATTTATTTTTCTCTTAGTAAATAATTATAAACGAATGCTTATAATTTGATTTTTTGATATTGTACTCATGTATTATTATGTAAAGCATCGAATGATTTTGAAATTTGCGCAAAATTTATATGAAAATTATTAAATATTCGCAAAATTTCTATCATATTATAAATCAGTACAATGATTAATATTTCTTTGTCGCTCTTAAACAGAAAATATTGATGCTCTTATCATAAAACGTTCGATTTCTGGATTTTTCTGAGATTTATAAATGCTCAGATATTCCTCCAACAGCCGGATTGTCGAATGGTTGAGGTGACAGTTACCGCTTTGGGCGACCCAGAATCGAATTTGGAGGGTCAAAAACTCCAGGAGTTTTTTGGTGGTGATCCATCCCGATATTGTGGGCCCAGACTAATTCATAATGGGCTTAAATAGGCTCTCTTGGAATCCACAAGAAGAGCGACAGTATGTTCCTGATTTATTTCTATTAATACTTTAAATATCATTTAATATGACTATTTTAAATGTACAAAATTATTCTTGTATATTATATATTCAGAAAAGATAACGGATTCTTAATAGCTAACAACTTGTTTTTATATTTTAGTTTTGCTAATTACAGCAATTCAAATATATTCTTTTAAAGGTCAAAGAATAATGTTTTTTTGTAAATTAAAAAAGTTAAAAAGATTATATTTTAAATTACTCACGTTATATCTCTTAATTATTTATTGAAATATTTATTTGAAAATGCTTGTATTTTCCTAAACTTTCATTTTAAAATCACGATATGAGTCTAACAAAATATAAAAATGAATTAAGAGAAATCAGAGATAGAGTAAAATCATTTAAAGTAAAGTTATTTATTACTTATAACAATTTATTACAAAAAATAAATAACTCCACTTTAAATATTTAAAGTTTCATGGAACCAAATAATATAAAAACTTTTCGATTTTGTAATTAAATATTGCATTTTAACACGTGTTAAAAGTGTAGCTTAATTGAATTACTGTAAATATTTATATTTTCAACTTGATTTTAAAATAATTCCGTGTACATTTTACATTTTTGTATGTAAGCAATGGTGTACGATATACTTGAAGTTTACATGTTAAGTGTACGCTTTGTAAATAGGATAAGTAAATAAACAAGTAAAAATAATTTATTAAATTATTGAACTTAATTAATTATGCTGATAGAACAGTTAAGAAGCTTGCATGTTATACAGACTGATCTGTTTGAATGAGGATAACTTGAAGGCTGTTTCATAATAAACATATTAGTTACACGAATTTCAAATTCTGCCACGATGATGGCAAAGTAAGATTGGGAGTTTCATTAAATAGTTTTGTTATACGACAAAATTGAAAATAGCACCGACCATAGAGCGACGTGCTGAGTTTGTCCTTTGGTATGCAAAGTTTTAGAGTGTGAAGGCTATTTAATACGAATTTTGTCATGTTTATGGTTTCGGAAAGCCGCCTTAGTATGATCGCTCAATGTGTTAATAATGCACATTTCATGATACTTGAAATGCACCCATAGTGCTTGTTCGATGTAAGCAACACCAGTACATTTTTAACACTGCATTAAACTGTTGTGTGAGCACAGTCAACTCCAAAGACAATGCCATTTTACATTTCTCGCGTGACGAACTATCCAATGAAACTCCTGTCTTATTTCACCGTTGCGAAGGAATTTGAACTTGACGTAACTAATGTGTTAACACAGTTTTAAACTATCCCAACCAAACAGATTACCCTGTATATATTCTTTAGAAAATCCCATTGATTTTCTTAATAACATACATAAAATGTCATTACAGAAGATTCAAGATCAATCACGATGAGAACACGTAAAGATACCTGAAATCAAATATTTTTTTTCACAGCAGCCATAAATTCTTATCATTTAATATTTAGAAACAACGAGAATAGCCTTATTATCAGTAAATACGAAAAATCAAACAGATGATTTAATACGATTCAATGCGTCCTGAAAGATTAATGTTTGAACATTATCGTATCAATGGATAATATCCATCACGCGACAGATTTATGCAATACTGCAATAGCCAAGATCTTTAAACTACTGTACCAAAAAGCATGAAATTTAATTGATTATCATATTGAATCATCAGAGTTCATTCATCTTAACAAATAGATCAATCTAAAATCAATAGCTTACTGACCATGTTCATTGATTTGGATTGATCGAGATTCACGATAATGTCTCTCACCGAATTCGATAGAATAAACTCTTGTTTTATTCGAGCTTGAATCTTTATTGTATTTCGTTTCGAATTTTTATCATCCCCCACACAAGCTGACCACTCATTAGAATTAGGTCAACCCATCGTAGTAAAATTAATTAAATTTTTATACATAACATGCAGTCCCTAGATGCTGGATGTCACAAACGAAAATAAACAAGATAAATTTTACATATAATTGCTACATATATATTTATATATTTTAACCAATTATATAAGTTATTAAAAACACTAATAACAATCGAATACATACAAGGTAAATGATGTGTAACGAAAATCAATACTGACAAAAAAAATTAAATAAAACAATGCAATCTAATGAATAAAAACTTAATTTAGTAATAACAAATTAAAAATAATTGTCTACTTATTAAAAAAAATAATATGAAACATTTATTACATCTCTAACGATTATTTTTATTAAAGTTAGTTTTTTAGCATTAGAATTGTACGTAAACATGAACAGAAAAAATCACCAATTAAAGTCCACATAAATGTGATATTCATGAATTGTTTAACTATATGCATACCATTTGTTTAACTAACTGCAAAGTCTTTTTATAACTAAATGAACCGAATTTAAATTAATGACTATATTTACAATCCAAATTACAGGCCAAAATTTGTTGCTTTTAGCAATCACCATTCATAAATCACTATTTATAAGAATATTTGGTGAACATTTAAAATAATTAATTTTAAATTGAGTTTTGAAGTCTCTTTGTAGTCAATTGAATGAGTCTTTCAATCAAATCTTAGGTTTGACTTATTCGGCTACATTTAAACGCAATGCTCCATACAAGGATTATTAGCATACATTAATAGACAGAAAAGCTTGTGATTACTGCAAAACTCGGCATAAAACAACATCTCAGACAAGGTTGTTGTCCGATTGCACACTAGATGATAATAATAATAATATAAGAGTGTCTTAAAATCGCTACCCAAAAACCCTATAAAAAATGAAGTGCTCACTGTGATCACAATTTTTAGCGTATCTGTTGTTTGTAAATCTAAAACGTCACGCATGCCTATACGACGAAGTCAAAAATATTATGCACAATTGATGGAATTTAAAAGATCGCATCATTAGGCAGAGGGAAGCAAGATGACCCTTTCGCGCAAATGCCTTCACCTAAACCTGCAAGAAAATGTTGAGGGCAGTAGATATGCCAGAGAATATATATAAAGCACGACCATACTCTGGTACTCGTGACAGTTTGCCAACAGACAGACTACCAACATCGTGAGACAAGCAAGAACGGCTTCAACGGCGTCTTTGTTCACCACCCAGAGAAAGGTCTCGCTACAGAATCCTGTCTGTTCCACTATCATTTTCAGGATACTAGCAGAAGCAAAATTTGTATGCAGAGAGATTGTTACGCACACCATTAGCACCTCAATAACTCTGCTTTGTTTGCGGCGATGCCTTGACAAAGATGCTTCGACTTCTACGAACTGGCAGTTTATCGTCTTCAGCAACGAATCCCAGTTTGTTTGAAAACAGATAACCACTAAGTTAGAGAGTGGAGTACCACTGGTGAGTGTTTAAATTTTACCTTTTCTGTTGAGCGGCAGCTGTCCACACTGCTGGAGTGATGATATAGAGAGCCACTGATATGATAGTCGATGAAGAGAGAGACAGTGATGGCACAGTTCTACGTTCAGTAAATTTTGTGCCCTAATGTCTTGTCTTTATAGCAGGGTTGCAAACAGCCATTTTCCAGAAAGATAATGCTTGGCTGCCCATAACTAGGATTTCCTAGGATTGTCTCCGTTACGTTTGAATACTTCTTTGGCCATTCCGGTCTCCAGATTTGTCACTCATCGAGCATTTGTCGTACTAAATTGGACTCCAGCTGCGGCCATCTACGAATGTGAGAGATCTGTAGCGGCAGTTGCAACATCTGATCGCACAAGATATTATTGGTTCGTTTAAACTGTACCATTGTTGCACAGGAAATTGTACAGTACCGTTATTGTAATCGCTTATCACCATTGTCACTATAAAGTTTCATTCGGTCCCAACGCCTCTTTCTTGGTACATTTTTGTCAATAAGTGTATTTCAATGTCTCTTAATAGTCAATTAGATTTTTAAAATAATTTACAATTAGTTTAATCAAAATAGTATAAAATACATTACTAGGAAAATTTTAATATAACGCTTAATATAGCAAATAAATTGATCCACTCTGTAAATTCTTAATTAATTTTAAAATAGAAATCAAGGACAATTTACAGTTTAAGCAGAAGATATGCAAAATAATTCCAAAATTAATGAATAACTTAATTTGCATAATTAACAATTAATACAATCCCAAAAGATATATTATTTAAATTAAAAACATATCAAGAAAGATAAAGTAAAAATTACTATTGAACCATTATAAACATGTCTCGTTAAAACAACGAAAACAACTATTTATAAAGATTCGATTATAAATTTAAAATGATTTAAACGTTTACTGAAACACTAAATATTAACAGGTAATTGTTTCATACAAAGAATAAATTATATAATTAAACCCCGATAACAAGTAATAGTAATCTACTACATAAAATATATTTAAATGTAAGAAATTTTCAATACATAAAGTCTCGACATCTTGATAAAGCCTTTACGTAGATCCAAATGAAATAGTATGGGTGGTTGAATGTCTCATAAGTATTTTTGATGGATGAGAATTTCAGAGCTTTACAATGGAAATTCAATGCAAAATTCAAAGTTAAGGGGAAAAGAATTCTACCTCCTTCAGTCACTTTAATTTGAAATTTATCAAATTTATATTGAAAATGTAGTATTTTTACATCTAAAATAGAAAGATAGGTATGAAAGTTATAATTCTAGAAATTATTTCTGTTGATCTTTAATTAATAGAAAATATAGTTAATCAGTCAGTGCCTCTACTCCTATGCTTTCCATATCGGGCTTCGATTTTCATCTTGAAATTAACGAAGGACAGACAGTAGAAAGGTTGGAAATTTAAAAACTGTAGCCCAATTATTAGATAGATATAGACTGACTATAACCAAATTTCTTCATCATTAATAACTCAAATTTTAAACTCTCAACAATAATTTTAAATTATTTAAATCTGGCGAAATACCACAGACAAAGAATTGCTCACAGTGGAGGAAAGATATGTATATCCTGTCAAGATAACAATAATATACGAAGCAGTTTTAATTAATTACGTTCTTTCTCCCTTAATGTATAAGTTGATTTTAACCAATTTTCAAAGATAATTAAATATTTTTATAAAGAATGAATAAGAATGAAAGAAAAACTTGAAATTAAAAGTATCATAATAAGTTGGTAGTCATTACAATAGTTGCATTTACCTGCATGATCAATCTGCTGGAAGTCAGATGTCATTACAAATGCAATTAGAAAGTTCTGTCATTGTACTTTGTCGAATGACTGATTACTCTAAAGAGATAGCGGCATGCCCAAACTTCATTTAGAGTCTACAGTAAATGCTGTCACCACTCGTCAGAAGACAAATCTCCTGCCCTGGCATGGCTTAGTAGAATGGAACTACATGTTCTGCATCAACGAATTCATATTAAAATATTATCAACGAGAGCATTAATGTATTCTATTCTGCACAGTTGTTGTTTACACTATGCAAATTTCAACTCGAATTATATAATTATGAATTTATATCTAACAATTACAATTTTATTATTAATTAATATGAAAAAAATTGAAGAGAGTTCAGCATATAAATATCGAATTTTTAATGATTAATACTTTAGAATATTCGAAATAAAAGTTAAGTTTTATGCAATTAATAACTATAGAATATTAAAGTATTTTGTATTGTTTGATTATTTTGAAAGATATTTAAATCTAGTTAATGGTTTTCAATTGTTTTCAGTATTGTGATTTCGAGTGAATTCTTTATATGACAGCTATCAATGTGTTAGAATTGATGAAATTTATTAAGTTTGTGAGCCACTCTCATAGAATTTATCATAAAAACTGTCAAATTTGTCGATTATGTAAAGTTTTCTCTCATTTTATTTTATTCTTATTCATACTTTTATATAATTCAATGAGAAATTTAACCATTTTTGCATCAGTTAATGGTGTTTTAATTTTTGTAAGAAATCCTTCCTAATTTAAAAAAAAACCCCCTCAAAATTTTACCAGCTTACATACTGATATATATTATTTTGCCATTGATTAGAATTTGATATATAATCGAAGGCGGCTACCCCATTTAAAAGCAAATTAAAGATTTTATCTTATCCATTAATTGTAAAAAATAAAAAAAAGAGTAAAAGAAAAATAAAAACTGCCAGCATTTACTTGAGTTAAATTAAGGAACTTTATTCTTTTTTTTTGCACGTTCTCATTTTCACTTCCTATCGATTAAGTTAACAAAAATTTTCAATGAAATCACTATAATGGAAATGTCTATCTTGTCTATAAATTAGAATTTAATAGTGTTTATCGAGATTTTCAAATTGGGAGTTGAAAATAACTGCACTTTATTCAATAAGGAGAGATGCTTTTTTAAAAAAAATTATTAATAAGAAGATAAGAAATAGCATAGTGATTTCCTCGTCAATTTTACGGTGACATCTGCCTTAAGCTACATTCACTCGTATCCAACTACCATTGGCAAAAATATTATTCCGAGAAGCAAGATTTGTCAATCACGGATACTTCACTTTGATTAGGGGGGAGTACCAGATAAAAAATTAAGTTATTACAGGAAAATATATATTAAAAATTTATTAATATTTTCTAAATAATGGAAAAACAGTTTGTAATTTAGAATTAAATTGAAAATATGCCGTTATCTAAATATTCTTTTAGCATTATAATTCTCTACGCTGGTTGAATACTTGTAACAAATGTTCAAACTGTTATCTATCCGTCCATACAAAATCACAGGTGCGTGTGTGAATATAAATTCTTGTTCAATATTCTCTGCATAATGTTCTAATGTTCAGAATAGAAACGTAGAAAAAGTGTCTGTTTTATTAAAGTAAAAAAAAATTAATAATTGTCGTCCAAAATTCGGAGTACAATGACCCATAAAATGTCATTAAATATTTGCTATTTTTTAAAAAAATTATTATTATTATTATTATCGCATATTTAGTTCAATTTATAAAAATAAGCAATTAAGTATTAAAAAATTAAGATTTTTATTAAATTATTTTAATTAGTAGTCGTTACATTATTGTTTATTTTTTTTAATACTGATTAACTTCGAATTTTTACCGTTTTGTAACCATAAAATTAAGTTTTAAAATATTATACAGGAAATATCATATCCTGTAAATCAAGGTACCGATTACTGGGCCAATAAAGGTCATAACTGAATAATTTTATAGCTGTAAAAGTGTTTAAAATACTCGTTTTTATGTTTAAAATTGTTAATTGTGTCGAGGAAACTTAATTAATTTAAATAATATCTACTATTTATTTGCAAATTGTCAAGAAAATGTCGAGCGGAATTGGACGTAATCCGAAATTTGTCAATAAAATTTGATAAATGTCTAGCCATATATGGTAACACGCCTCCTTTAGTCAAACATAACTCTTCTGGAATGTTATAAATCCAAATTTATAACCGATATGTAGCATTGGATTTTTGATAGATTAACAAGTTATACGCAATTACACATATTTCAAATCAGTGAAATACAGGAATTTTACAGAAACTTCATTTATGACCTTGGCTAATGTTATCAATTAGTGTAAGAACAAACAAGAAACTGCTGACTTAGATATTTTGAGGGATTTTTTTTCAGGTAATTTATAACCGTAATTAATTAATTAAAATAGATCGGCATTTTTTTTATTAGATAAAAGTTTATTTTTGCTGAATAGTTCATTATAAGAATTACGAGACGAGTCTCGAGAGAACCTTTGAGGTGTAAATTAACTAATATCCTTAGTGTATAATTTGCATGTTTTGACTTTTTAAACATAAAAAATAAAAGGTTAGGAGCATCTTCGTAATCATTTAAGAATTTAAAATATTGTATTAAATCTTATTAATGCCCAGTACAAAAATGTACTGTGTTTTAAATTATAAGATGCCTTCACAGAAAATTCCTTACAACTCATTAATTTAAAACTTAAAATATAGATTAAATTTAATTTTTGCATATAATTATTTTCTTAGTAACTGTATAAAATTTTAGAATTTTTACAAATGCTGTTCTGTTAAGAGAAATTTTTTCCACTTACACTGGATATATCTGATTTAACTAACATACCAACACCTGTGCTCCCAGACTAAAAGATTTGAGAATTTTCAAAATGAATGTGACTCCAGGGAATAAATTCATTTAAATATTGAAAAAACTATTGGATACAGAAAAGAAGTACACTTCTGAATGAATGAGAAATGACTACAGATAAAAACTACAATTGTAAAAAAAAAATATGAAAAACAAACAAACAGAAAACGTGAATTAAATTATGTTCAGGAATCGTAGTGAAAATAATTTTTATCCAGAATTCCTCTTCTATGATAAAGTATCCGTATTATATAATGATAGTTGGAAAGGGATCGTAGATAACAACACTGTAAAAACTGGATAAAGTATTGTATATGCCTACTCGAAAGACAAACAGTATGAGATCGGTTCTTTCAAGGAAATCGATTGGTGCAGCTCCTCTTCTATTCCAGGTACTCTAATAGGGAAATAAGTGATTTAACCCACTTCACGTTACAGTTATTAGAAAGATGACTCTAATTTAATTAGGTTAGTTTGCATTTAACCTAACTTCTGTAGTATTTTTTTTTTTTTGTAAATATGGTATTAAGAAAATTTATCAGAATAATTACAATCCTTTAAGAATACCCTCGAAATGAAATTATACTCTTATGATTAAAGAAATAATTTAAATTTTCTAAAATTTTTATTTAGATTTAATTCACGCATTGTAAAGGGGAGAGAGGGAGGAAAAATGGTTAAGATCTTAACTAATAAGTATTTTAAATATTTAATGAAAAAATGAAATTATTATATTAATTATTAATGTAAAAATTTTTGAAAAATAAATCTCTTCATCAGCAATCTGAGTGAGATGATTTATTCTGAAACAATATTCATAAGATGCTAATTTTTCTTTCTCTTCTTTTTTTCTTAATTATTGAATTGCTCCTCACTTTCCAGTTATACTTAACGTGATGATTTATATATTATGATACCACACATTATTTTATTTGTAATTAGTGTCTAAACATAAGAAAATATTTATCTGTTTCGGACAATATAAAACTAATTATAGAAGTAGAATTCTTAAATAATTTCTCCGGAAAAAAATCGTCGTATCTTAATTAATTACAGTATATTTTTCCAATTTTTAATTCATTATCCTAATTCATTATTGTAATTGTTGTATTGCTGTTATAGATATTAGTACAAAGTAAATTTTGTATACATCGAAGGAAATTACGTGTTTAAAAAATTATATGATCGATCTTTAACTCAAACATAAGTCCTCTATCTTCGTTTTATCTCTAGTCTACCGAATCTTTCAGTAATTATTTTTGAAACTGGCTGTCTCTAGGCGTTCTACAGAACTGAAGCCTCAGGCAAAAAATGTTTACCTGTTGCTAAAGTAGCTTCACTCTTATATAACAATATAAACAAAGATAGAAAGTATTTATTGACGTTAACACGAGTTTATTATATTATTACTACAAACAATTTTTTACGGAATTAAAATGGAGTATTAAATTTAACTAACATGTGTAGCTATAAAATTTAATTTTTTATGCTAGTAAAAGTAAATTTTTCCGTATAGAAGATTCGATCGGTCGTTATATTTGGTAAGACATAATTCTATTAGAAAGATTCAATCGAACTGAAGCTGAAAGGGAGTCAATAATAATTCTTCCATTTAGACTATTTAACATCGAAGTCGTAAAATTACCATGCTGTTTGACGATTGAAAATGATAAGGGTCGTCAAGAATTATGACGGAATTTAAATTTTATACTCGTGTTAAAGTTAAGTTTAAAAGATTATTTCGAAATTGATAAAGAAATTGCAGAATCTGTCAAATATTTCTTCTAATGTCATCGTGGATGAAGAAGCAACTTGTATGTATATCGGGCAATTTTTCCACTTAGAAAAGTTTCTTCCTTCGTATTATTGTGGCTTATTTTAAGATACAAATACCTGATTCTAAATAATTTATGATGATAAAATATTTCTAAGTTATTGAGTTGTTGATAATGATAAACAAAAATTGCCTTACAGATTCTATGTTGCAGTATAAAATATATATAAAAGTTGGATTTATATTATTGTGATTACGTCTGCAATTTTTAATCACATTTTAATTTAAAAAATTACGTGGCTTCTGTCCAAGACCGGAAGTTCGTATATTGTTAATTGCAGTATCGAGCATCTATTTTATTACTAATTAATAAGAGGAAAATGAAAATAAATAAAAGTAGAAATTATCAGTCTAATAATTTCACAATATCATCGTTTTTTTACCATAAAATTTTTATATGGAAATCTGCATCATTGAAAATTCAAATTGAAAAAAAAACCTTGTCGAAATATTTAATTGCGTGAAACTTTTGTTTAGATTTATCAAATATTTATATAGGCTACTTTATGTACTAATTTTTATCAGTTACGTTACATTTAACGTTCTAGTTTTTAACATTTTCAATATAAACAATATCCTATAATGCAATTTCCTCGATGACATAACAATAATGAATCATGTGCGAAAATATACTTTCTAATTTGCATAATATTATTAAAATATAATAAAAAAATAAGTTACCCTTTTACGATTTATTTAGTCATAAATCGGTATTTGTAAATTACAAACTTAGTTTTTTTTTCCTATTGTAATTTTTGCAAAAACTCTTTACCATTCTCTGTCTATCTCATCTTATTGATAAAAAGAAAAGATTTCTTTCCAATACTTTCCATCGAACATTAATAAAGTCTGCAATGCTTTCACACCACAATCCATCAACAAATTTTGACAGCCATGTCCCAAAGGCGACCGTATCCCAAAATGATAAAGCATTATTTGCCATAACCCACTTCAGTTTTGAGTTGAAATTTCTATACATATTTCATATTAAAATAAGTTTATATTATATAATAGTTCCATTAAAATTTATGTTTCAGACCTTAAAAAAATAAAAAATAAGTTTAACCTTTCTCTAGTATTTATAAACAAAACTTATTGTTGCACGTAGTGTAATAAAATATATTCTTTATTATATTTTATTTTTGTGTTTACAGGTACAGAATCATTTATTTACTATAGAATTATTAATATTCTATTAATACGTAAACATGTTTCTATTACATTTTTCGACTGATAATACTTATTTATTCGTGATAAATAAATAATTATTTGGGTATTCTCAAGCTCATTATTGTATTAATCGAGAAAACAATACTTTATTTAATCGTCATCGGCTTTCAGACAGGTTAAAAAGTAACTTAAATAACGAAAGTATAGAGAGAATGTAAAAGTATCTACATTATAGGAATATTTTTTTGTCTTACTATTGTACAAAACAATTTATAGTATAAAATATTATTCAAAATATATTATATTTATAAAAAAAAATAGAATATGTTAGGCTATTTAGGATCATCGTGATTACAAAATTATACAAAACAAATATATTATGCATGTACATATTTATTTAAAACACTCCTAGATACTATAGGAGATATAAGCAGACAACGCGAATGTGTTTCAGTCCATCAAATAATGTAAAAAAAGGAATTTCTAAATTGGAATTAATAGTTTTAAATTATATAATCCTGCAAATGTAACACGCAAAATTTACATTTATTTTGTTTCTATCATACAATGAAGTGCAGTACAATCGACATAAGGCTTTTCTTTATGTCCTGCTTTTAATCCAGTTCATTATTTGCCGAGACATGTTTCGGGCATTTGCCCCTTCTCTGTCGGCTTTTTAATTTTTTGATGTTACGTATTTGGCTTAATGAATATAAAAACAAGGCTTTTGCCTATAATTGTGTGCTAGTTTCTCTTTTTTGATCTTGAACACCTGAATGTCACTTAACATTCACTTCACTGCTCTAGAGAGTATAATGCTACTAGTGGATGTAGAGCAGTGAAGCAAACATTAAGTGACGTTCAGGTGCTCAAGATCAAANAAAAAATTGTTTTTTTTCCTGTATATACGGATATGGGTGAGGGCACAATTTTGTTTACCCAATTTGAAGCTTAATAAGTCCTGTGCCTTTCGTCGAAAATTTCTGGAATTTTGCAGAGAGATTTGTGTATTAGGGCTGTTGATGCTGATGAATTTTCATGGTTAAAGGTCAAGGGAGTGGGAAGATAGAAAGGGTCGCATGTCATATCTCAAATGGGGTAAGACTTAATGAAGATTTTACTCGTTATTAGCATTTCAATTTTTTTATAAAACACATCTCTACCCTCGTTAAGCTATTGCCATTTAATAATAATTAATAATATAAAATAGATTTTTAAAAAATCTCGTAACAGATGGCGCTACACACAATTTTAAGTTTTTGCCGGGAAAGTTAAGCAACTGGTTGCTGGATTTTTTCTTACATAATTCGTATATATTTACTTATTTTAGTTAAAAATTTTATAGATTTTGATGCATTTTATATGACACAAACCCAAATATTAACTCACTGTAATTTATTATTTACGAAACAGTTAATTTATACAGTAACTCATTTATATACGAATAAATTTTATTAAATTATACAGTTATATTTATTAAATTTTTATATAATTACATTTGTAATATTACCTTCGATAAATATCGATTATGAATAAAATTTCTCGCTTAGTTCATAGATTATACATAATTATCTTTTGAAATATTGTTTATATCATTTACTCCTGACTGTATTATTATTATAATGTTAATTATTATTAATCAAATAGACAGAGATTTATTTTCTGCATTATGTTGATAATTATGAGATCTGTTAATGTTGATTACATAAATAAATTTAACTAAATTATTGATTTAACTGTGATTTATTTGTTGAATTTATTTTCTTCATATATCGATGGGTAATTATGTAATTTATAACTGTCCAATTACGCATAGGATAATCCAGTTTATAGGCACGAAGATATGTAATTGTATCTGTTTAATATAGTCTATTCTTAAATGTAGACACTTTCAAATTTATTATTACTACAAGATTATTCTACCTTTTGCTTTAAAACTTATTTAATAAATTGAAGCTTTAAACACGAAATAAAATGTATTTTACTTCCTCAAAATCTACATAAAATTCCTGTAGAATTATAAATTTATTATCATATTACTTCATAATACACTGTGTAATGGTTGTAACTGTTAATCTCCTGTTGAAATTAATATAAAGTGGGCCTATTTATAGAAATTTCTATCACTCGATTTGCATATTCTCGTGTTATAATGAGAGAAGTTAAAACAGCGAAATATTTGAATAGAATTTATTATTTTTTTTATATTTATTCCCTGAAAGGATATGCAAATGTTCAGTTTTTCTTTTCCTTTAAAAATGTAATGTAATCTGATTTCTTTTATGAAACTTGTTGTAAGTCAATATTGCATCTGTCACTCATAGGATTTGCATTTATGTTCTTCCCAATCAATACGAACAGAAGTTTTCGTAACAAAATCTCTAAGATGGCGAACTTGTCGTAGAAAATGGTATTCATTGTCAATGGACAAATTTACAATTTGGCGAACTCTTGAATCTGATGTAAAGTCAATATTGACTTTCTCCTGCACTATGCATTATCCGAGTCTACCTGATATACTCCCAGATGATTCTACAGGTTCTTCTATTAGACGTTGCAATTTCCAATAGTTAACTAGTCTTAAATAAACAGTATCTAACTTAAATTTCTATTATTCTGTAATGTTATACAATGATTTATTGCGTTGTGTAGTCCACCTGTTTTCTTAATTTTCATCCTTTTTTTCTTTATTAGTCAACCTCATAATATAAGAGAATAAACGAGCTATACACATTAATATAATAATTTATTAAATTTAAAAACAATTCTTCTTTATAAATTGCCATGAATAATAGTTTCTAATTGATAGACAAGCGCTTGTACAGTACATCGTCTGCAAGTTTTACACGACGACAAGCATTTTAATTAAAGCTCATTTTTATAGAAATAACTTTATGTCAACTGCTATAATGTTAATTTAAGAGAAAACTTTTTGCATGTAATATTGATATTTTCATGTAAGCAAAAGTTATTTCCTTAAGGAGTGTTAATTATGGAACCATTAAAGATAAAGACTCTTTTCCTTTAATGATTACTTTCGAAGTATGTTGATAAAAATACCAGATGCAAGTTTCTTAAAATGATATATGACTCGTTATAAATATAACAAAACTGTTTAAGAGTAAAAATTGTATTTTTAGAAATATTTCCGGTGAGTTGAATTTATACACAAGATCATAATTACACGTCTTCACAGTATAGATGTAACAGATAAACCTATCGAGTATAAACTTAAACAAAAGTCTTCGTTGAAAAAATACAATTGTAACTTAAAAATAAATTTATAATATAGAAAAATAAAACTTTCGTTTTGATGAGAAAATTCTAAATCAAATATCACAGAAAAAATATTTTTACAACGTGATAAACTAAATTTGAAGTTCATCGATATCTGAAAAACTATACAAACTTACATTTACTGTATTAATGAATTAATCAATTTAACTTAAATACGTAATTAATAAATTAATTTTAGATAATTTTTTAAAAATTTCTTTATTTTTAATAATTATTAATACACGATTTTTAATTTTTTTATGTCTACTATTTCTATTGTTAGCTCAGTAAATTAAACAGAGAATTGTTATTATTTTTATTAATAAATCTTATTAATNGTCTGGCTCCTATTGCACATTTTACCAAATTACGTAAAGATATGTGATAATTTGAAAGAAAATTTATTGATTATGAACTGTTAATCTTCCTTATTTCTACGTAGGCCTAAATTTAATTTATAAGACGATCTTATTATTTATTAGTCCGCAGTTTAGTGATGTAAAAATATGTTTTTTATGGCAGTGAAATAAGTTTATAATGTAGTTTCTCATGTTTTCGATGTTTCCAAGTATCAAACAGTATAGCTATTGAACAATAGATGGCATTACGGGGAGCTTATTTGTTTAAATTTTAAATAATTTACTTATATGCTACAGTAAAACATGCATGAATTAATATATTTAGAATTAAAATAGCATGCAAACAGTATAATATATCGGATTACTCAGTTCCAACGATGAAAAATAAGTAAAGTTAATTGAAATTTGAGTAGTTTGCCATCTAATTAATAAAATATCGAATTAGTCTACATAATGAGTTAGATGATGGCTTCATCAATATTTACAGAAAATGAGTAGAGAATATATGCATTCTTTTCAAGGAAATGAAAAGAAACATTCCCATTTCATTCAGGAAATCTCAAATCAAACTAGAATCCTGTTAATATACTTTTGTCATATGTTAATTTAACTTTTTATTATAAAAATAAATTCTATGTCTGAGAATTATTTAGTCGAAAATGAGAAATTACTTATAGTTAAAGTTTTTGCGATAATTCAATTTGTAGCATCAACCAGAAAATTAAAAATAATAATAATTAAACAATGAGTATAAAAATTCATACATTTATTTATAAATTTAGATATTTACAGCGTAGTTTTGATTGTTAAGGGTCATTTACTTTCGTGTTTAAATTCCTATTAAAAATTTGCGTAGAATTGTTATTAAAATATAGTTATTTAATAGAGATTCTAATGTTAGTAATTTAATTTTTAAAAAATGAAAGGAAGAAAAAAATTGCAAATTATTTTCTACAAATAGAAAACAATTTTGTCTTCGGCCATTTTAAAAACGCATCACGTCTTCAAAAAATAAAACACTTCATTACTAAGTTCTTTGTTTATCGAAATTCTAATCAACTAAAGCGGAAATAATTTAACTAATAAGAATATTGTCCAGCATTTATTGAAAATTAAAGCCATTATTTTGTAAAGTTTTAATTTAGAATTTTCTGCTAACAAAATTTTCAGTTAAATACTTTTCTATCTTTATTTTCTCCCTATATAAGTATACTTACAGTAAACATTCTATCTTTTAATTAAGCTAAGATTCTTTCAAAGATTAATTATCATAAATTATGATTAATTTTGCTATTAGAAAATGCCATTTATGTCAAGAAAACATTGAATAGAAAGTTAAATACATTTTATAATGATCAAGTACGCAGCTTTTAATTGAAATTACAAAGGCGGAATGTGATTATTTGACGTGTGATATTAAAATATTAATTAGAGTAATTGTTGCAATTTTCTGGCTAATGAGATATTTGAATTGTTTTTATATAACTGTAGATCAATGAATTGTTTATTGGGCTTCAATTTGAAAAAAACTGTACGCGTATAAATTGTCTGCCTGCCTGTTTTTCTTTAATCTCGATAACGGTGTTAGATAGATGAAAATGGAGATTAGATATGGAAAGATATGGGGCAGAAAGTCCTGATTAAGTATATACAAACTTCCGGTATAGACCGAAAGTCACGTGATTTTAATTCAAAATTTGTTTTCATAACGGAGTTAAATAGACGACCGGCAAGACTCTGTTGTTATCAGGAAAAGTATGGTGTACAGGGAAGAGCCACTACTAATTTGAGCGGAGAGCATATTTTTAAATTAAATAAATTAAAAATATAATTAAAAATTGCAGGCATTCTGACCATTTAACAATAATTTCTGTTCGTATAAGGTTGAGATTTAAAGAAATTCTCAGAAATAAATCGTCGCTTCTTAGAAAATTATTGATTTGTATGCCTTAATATATGCAAAGTGCCAACATTTGACAACATCTGTGAAATGAGTTGGGTTTTTCTTTGTCTTTACTTTAAGCATTGGTGAAAGATTTGTCTAATGATGTGTATTGTGTAAATTTATAAAAGTGTAACGAAAGATGTAGAAGCAAAAAAGATTCATAAATTGAAGCTGGTATTACTGTGCATGAATAAATTTGGATGCTTTATTATCACTAGGAATATTTATAGATATGGTTTCCTTCTCATTAAAATTCAGAATTTCTCAAAGGAAAAATTTAAATTTTTTTATAAAAATCAAATCACAAAAGTATTTTTATCAAGAATGATACTTATAAGAATAAATGAATAAAATTTTCGATTTTGTTTCGATCCCATAAATTCATTTATGATCTGAAATAAAATCTGAAATAAACAATAAAGTAAGAATTCGTATCAATAATCTGTACGATAAATTATTAAATCTTTCATATTAGAAAAAATATATATATTTATGTGAAATTTATTCGTTACAAGGAAATCTGTTAAAGTAAGTATTCTAGATTTATATAAAGGTCATCTATGATTCATATTGTCTACAGTAAACTGACGTCACAACAAGTTTAGGAGTGAGAGGATAAATTCAGGGAACAAGTATGATTGGGGTCCAATTTGAAAAAATTGTAGACCTATAAATTTTTTAATCTCGAGAACAGTGTTAGATATATATATGGAAAGAATAGGGGCAGGAGACCCCGATTAATTATGAAAGCGCTTCCGATCTAGAGGAAGTTGAAGTCACGTGTCTAGAAGAATACACGAGATTTCAATTCAAATATTTTCCCCAGAATAAAGTTTCATAGATGATCGGCATCACTCTGTTGTTATCAGGAAAGGTATGATATACAGGGGCAAGCTACTACTAATTTGAGATGGAGAGCATATATTTTAAATTAAATAAATTAATAATATGATTAGAAATTTTTCACAATGATTTTTGTTCGTTTTGTTTAGAATTTCAAGAATTGACATCGATTCACCTTTAGACTGGATTTCGGATATTTTGTTTTCTTTCTTGTTTAACATTCTATGGAGCAGAGACTTACTCGCTATTGTAGTATGATCTTTAACACAGCTTACACTCGAAACGTTCTTATTTACTGCAGAGAATATTTCGAATTCTCATTGTTAACAATGTTTACAGTTCACTACTGACGTGATAGTTTTTGATGCTTAAATATGAGATTCGTCTGGCTCCTATCGCACATTTTACCAAATTACGTAAAGATATGTGATAATTTGAAAGAAAATTTATTGATTATGAACTGTTAATCTTCCTTATTTCTACGTAGGCCTAAATTTAATTTATAAGACGATCTTATTATTTATTAGTCCGCAGTTTAGTGATGTAAAAATATGTTTTTTATGGCAGTGAAATAAGTTTATAATGTAGTTTCTCATGTTTTCGATGTTTCCAAGTATCAAACAGTATAGCTATTGAACAATAGATGGCATTACGGGGAGCTTATTTGTTTAAATTTTAAATAATTTACTTATATGCTACAGTAAAACATGCATGAATTAATATATTTAGAATTAAAATAGCATGCAAACAGTATAATATATCGGATTACTCAGTTCCAACGATGAAAAATAAGTAAAGTTAATTGAAATTTGAGTAGTTTGCCATCTAATTAATAAAATATCGAATTAGTCTACATAATGAGTTAGATGATGGCTTCATCAATATTTACAGAAAATGAGTAGAGAATATATGCATTCTTTTCAAGGAAATGAAAAGAAACATTCCCATTTCATTCAGGAAATCTCAAATCAAACTAGAATCCTGTTAATATACTTTTGTCATATGTTAATTTAACTTTTTATTATAAAAATAAATTCTATGTCTGAGAATTATTTAGTCGAAAATGAGAAATTACTTATAGTTAAAGTTTTTGCGATAATTCAATTTGTAGCATCAACCAGAAAATTAAAAATAATAATAATTAAACAATGAGTATAAAAATTCATACATTTATTTATAAATTTAGATATTTACAGCGTAGTTTTGATTGTAGAGGTTATAATAATAATAGTAAGTGGCACATGAATTATTTTTGGAAAATTTTTGATGAAAAATTATTATTTTCTATTTCTAAGTTATTTCCGGAGACCATGCATTTAAAGCACAGCAATTGAGCATAGAATCACACTTTTCCTGCCTCTCCAACCAATCCAAAATGATTTAAGAGCTCACTCCATTTCCAATTTTTATCTCCTTTATTTTACAGTTAAGTTTCTTCACTTAATATTTGATATTTAAGATTTTCTCGAACACTTTTTAAGTACGTGATTTGTCAGCAAGAACATAATTTAACATATTTATAAAATTAAATTATAAATTTTACAATATTTTCGTATAACGGATCGCCTCTTTCATCCCATACTTTCGAATGGTTAAAATTTTCATAATGAAGAATCATTGAAAATCCTATAAAATTACATTTACTCCCAACATCTCGATCTTCAAACAGGACAGGTAAATCGACATTTTAATAGTGTAAATCGTTAAATCGATGAGTTAGTTCGATCAATCTTTCTAACGTTGTTAGTGGCCGAGATCGATGCTGTAGCATATTTAGAAAGATCAGAAGCTAAGATCAATACACAGAGTGTTATGAAACTATACAAGAAATTAGTCACAGTTGAATCAGGGGAAGAAAAAATACATTAAGAAAATATCTACCGAGCATCTCTTGCAAAAATAAAGCAGCAATTATAATTTAATGGAATTATTTATATGTGTGAAAATTATAAAAAGTGTAATATAATAAATAGAAAAAGAAATTGTTTTAGAAAATCAAATCAAAAAGAAAATAAACATTTTAGACATAATTGAAAAGTGCCATGTCCTGAGGGAAGTCATTGCATTGAATGCAACGAAAAGCAAAAGTACAAAGTGTTATTTAGCTATTGTTTTACTTGTTATATAATTTTTCTTACATCGTTTACGTGAAATGAAGCTGACTTTCAGCATTTACATTAATTATTTCATGTTCTTAAATCATTCAACTGAGTTTATACAGTATGTTCCGTCTTATTTATTTAAGCAATTTAATTATATTTTCTGTAATTAGATTTTAGGTACAGGTAAAATGGAGTTACTTTGTTATACTTTTTCGTTTTTTTAATATTAAATACTGGATTATTGGAGCATACGTGTCGTTATTTGTCATTTTAGAATGATTTAGTGTTTTCATTTCTTTACACACAGTGTTCTTAATTGTTAATTTATCGTTTAAAACAATAGAAAAATATTTGTCATAATTTTGCTTCGTCACTTGGGGTAAATTTGTGACAGCGTGTTTGCTGCATGAATCTATAGTGGACTCTATCACAATGTTTCCCTCGGCGATTGCTAGTAGAAACGAAAAAGGGAAAACAAAAATTATTCATTAGAAATATTAATTTTTTCTAAATATCACAAAACAAATATTTTTAATCTTATTTATTATTATTATTATTATTATTATTACCAGCAACATAAAAGTATAACTTGTGACAACATGATATTGAATGTAGAAAATCGTTTTACAAGAATAAGAGAGCAATAAAATGATATTTCTGTTATAATTCCACTCTTCAAAATGACATGATTACCAATTTCCTTTATCTTCTAGGTTAAATCTCCGTGATACGGGATGTTTTACTTCTCTGTCTGCACTCCCTACGTTTTTATCAGATTCTTAGTAGATTGTAACCCCTCAATTCTACAAAATTTATTTCTATAGCTAACACAATCCAAACTGAGATTAGTTTCATTTACAGATATCTACTAACAAGGACTACTTTAACGTAAACACAGTTTTAACACATCAACTGTTTTAGTTTTCTTACAACAGAAGAAAGTATCACACACTTCACACACTACTCGATTTCTTGGTTAACAAGAAACAATGGTGGAAAATGTGTCCTATACTTTCCAGCTTTAACATCAAGTAACACCCCTTGTACAGGGATACAGTTTTAATTTATAAAATACCGCATAAACTATTTATTAAGATCGATAATAAAATAATCATTTTTATATTGTTTAAACAGGCCAAGTTAGAAAAATAATTTAATTATCTGAAAACTTATAATTCAATTGATGATTGCCAAATATAGAAAACCAAGATATTTATAAAAAAAAGTATATTTTTTTCTTAATTATGTCCTAAAAATCGTTTTATGAATAAACCACAAGCATTAAAGCTTACAGATAACATATTAATTAAAGTAATTGTTTCCAATAAAACGAAACAAATACATTCTTTAATACAAATAAATGTATCTAATATTTTATAATTAAGTAGTTTCTTCCTTTAGCTAGAGAAATAATAAAAATATTTATTTATTTATTTTCTGGTTTTTCTCTGAAGCCAACAAAATTTGGAAAATTGAAAATTTTAAACGATGATTATAGATATTTTCCTGAATAATTGAAATAAATTCTGATATTTCCATTTAGAATATATACCAAATACTTTAATGAAAAACATTCTAAAAGATTTTTATTACAACAATTTTATTAACTTTCCAAATTTTACGTTTCTGTTAATTAGAATATACAGTAAAACCTGTCTAAAATGGAACTTGTCTAAACGGAAAAAATTATTAAGAAGGAAGCGATTTTTTATGTTAATTTAAACAAAACCTGTCCAAAACAGAAACCTGCCAAACTGGAAAAAATATTCGGCACTTTGCGATTCCGGTATACACAGTTTTTACTGTATTTCAGAATAATAGAAGGTAGTAACAAATAAAAAGAAACTAATTGAATTTTTTCATGTTTGAATCGTTGTGCTCTGAAGATACTAAGAGGATCTTCAGCATACCTGCAAACCCATTTATGATGAAGGTCTTAGTGTCCTTTGACAAGGCTCACATTAGGAGCAGCCGGTTGATGAGACCATCCCCGAAAAATTCCCAGGGTTTTTCGATCATTCTGTTTCGTTTCTGGATTCCCCAGAGTAGTAAACTGAATCCTTAATGGCTTCAGCCATTCGGCCATCAAATTAAAATTATTTGAATTGCATAGAAATAAATTTATAGATTTACAAATGGCTAAGGCTTTAAAAATGATTAAAATATTTCTAACTTGGTGATATAAATGTTATTTATTGCATTTTTCATTTATAAAACATTTAAATTGATTTATTCCCTAATTTAAAGATAAGTGTAATTGAACTTAAATTATTTCATGTAATAATGGTAAAAATATCTTAATTACTAAAATATTTTATATTTTGATCGCTTAATTGATTAGAAATTTTATTTATCGCTATTCCATAATAAACATAGAAAATGTAAGAAATTTATTCATCGCTGAGATATAGAAAACTAAATTAAACTTTGTAAATTCTCTACAACACTTAAATATCTCAGTATTTATAATATAATATTTTATTAGTTCCTTGTTAATGGAGTAATTAAAGGGATTATAAAACGTTCCATAAATCTTTTATTATTGAAATCTGTTTATATCATTGCTACAATATAAATAGTTTTATCGGATTATTCTTAATCATCGCATAAAATATCAATTAGTACAGAAACTATTTCACATATTTATAATAAACATTCATAAAATTTATCAAATATTCGCAATTACACTTAAATATTTCTATCAGAATATCATTTGTTATATTTTCTAATGTATTTTATATGTAGCTATTCGTTTCTAATTAAACATTATAAAGTTAGAGAATATTTATCATATTATCCTTGAAGGGTAGAAAACCCCAGTGAGTGTTCTGTTTGTTTGTATACGACACGCGAACACGTGTACCATCTGCCGAGGGGTGTTCCTCCCAGGAAGGCTTTCTGAGAAACTTCCCCCTATTTTTAGGTGTTACAAATGTGAAAACATCCGGTAAACTCCATGTGATCAGATACGAACGTACTAACAAGTCCCAGTTTTCTATAATTTTATCCACTTGGCCAACGATAGGTGTTCTGTTAGAGACGTGTTAGGCCCGTCTCTCAACATTTCGCCACTTCTATTATGAGCCTGATAAGACCCATAAATATTATGATTTAAAAACCTTTAGTATTTACAGTCAAAAATAAAATAAAAGTCTACATACATATATATTTTTATTAAATAAAGTTTTATTTCATAATAAAAGCTGATAATATTTTTAATTCTTTCCTGTTTCAAGTGTAAAAAAAAATCTATCATCCATCATCCATTTCTCTCCTTTTTGTATGATTTGTTAACCGGTAAATTATTTAAATATAATTATTTAAATTTACTGTAAATTGCATTTTTTTGCTAACCGTGATTAACTATTTCTAAATCTATAGTGAAGTTTCTAATTTAAAGATATAAGTGGGTCTCGATGGGATGCCCTCGATAACAGTCATTCGAGATGATTAATGCACGTGAGCTTAAGAATCTGATTAAATTCCAACCACAGGGATTACCTGTTCTGTTCTCGACTGTTTCAAAATCTTGCATTGGTATCAACCACAATCAGTATACTATCCTAGCTGTTATCATATGCAAATTTTATTTATAAACGTATGCCATTTAAAATTCATATATGAGACTTCCGAAATTTTCTATATGAACATGGATTTAGAGATTTGATGATGATTTTGATTGATAAATAAATAATTTTTTGTTAAGAAAGTTAATTAAAATCTCATTACTTGTTTCGGAGGAATCATATATGCCTATAATTTTCTTATCATATAAATTAGAATGTTTTTAAACTCACAAGAACTTGAAATGCAAAAGAATTTGGGATTTTTTTTGTATCTATGGATGTTAGTTTGGGCCCACTTTGAAGGTCCACTTTAAAGCTTAATAACTTCTGTGCGTTTTCTCAAAAGTTTCTGAAGTTTTGCAGGAAAGTTTAATGAGAAGGAAATGTTTCTAGAAATTTTCTGGAAAATCAAATCATTAGCTCGAGAGATATTGCCCACCCTCTTTTTATCCCGAATCAATCTGAAGACTTAAAGGTAATAACTAGAGCATGAAAATAAATAATGCCGAGAAAGTCTATTAAAATTTTCCAATATATAGTGGAAAAAAATTGAATAAATCTATATTACATTATAATCAATATTGTATAATTATTAGGCCTATATACTTGTATTATATTATATTATATTATAATTCAATCTATATGCAAAAATCTTACTTCTTTACTGTATTTTTTTGTATGCTGTATTATTGAAGTATTATTAATTTAAATTTTTCCTAAAATATTGGTCTTCAATATTAACAATAATTTATTAAATATAAATCTAAATAAATAATTTTATCAGCAAATAATAAATTTAATAAAATATTGAATTTCAAATATAAATCAGACTCATAACCAATAATAAAATAAAAATTCGATCGTGTTATCAATATATTTAATTAAACAAAATTTAAAATTATCGATACACATACTTTTAAACTTTTGAATAAGGGAAGTACTGTAATTTGATATAAACAACAATTACATTGTTAATAATTTGTTAATTTATTTTATAAAATAAATTGGAAAACTTCGCAATTAAAGATAAACTAGTAAAACACTAACCTTTCATTGTTTAATATCGAATTAAAATACATTTCAATTCGCTCGTAGTAAATAAACGTCATACTGAAAGCAAGAATGTAACCTATTATAACCAGGAATACAACAAAACCTATCCAAAACGGAAAGATGCTTAAACGAAAAATATATTCGATACTTTGAGATTCCGGTTTATACAAGTTTTTGGGCTGTAATTTGAAAAAAATTGTAGTTATAAATTCCCATTCTTGTCTGTCTGTTGTCTGTTCTTCCTTCATCTCGAGAACAATGTTAGATAGATGAAAATCGAGACCAGATATGAAAAGACTAGGGTCAGGAGACTCAAATTAACTATATATGAACTAGCCAGGAGGTTACATGATTTCAATTCAAAAATTTCCCCCAGGACAGAGTTACATAGACGACTGGCGTGACTGCTGCTATTTGGAAAAGTATGATTTACAGGAGCAAGACACTACTAAATTGTGATTAAATATATGCTTTCGATCATATCATATTTTAATTTATCATAATCATTATCATAATTAATTTAATATCAATCATTTTTAACATTATTTCGCGAATTTGAACTTAATGAATTTAAAATATGAGTAAAAATTACAATTCGATGTCACATTAATTTTCGTTCGTATGGTATGTATTTCTATGAGAAAATTTATTATAAGAACTCTCTACACTTCGTAACACATTGTATCATAAATTAATTTTTGATTAAAAATTTGATTAAAATTAAGTATATTGAATACATGTTTTTAAAGTTATTTTGTATTATATAATAAGAAATATAAAATTTAAAAAATTTTTCTAGAATCATTTAATTAAAACTATAATAAAATGTAGAGTAAGATTGGATGGAATATATTAAATATTTTCTTTAAAAGTAAACTTATTACAAGTTATAAATGTAAGAAAAAAATTACCAAAGTAGAAACTTCGAAGACAATTTATTATTAAATTACATACTTTAGAATATCAAATTGTTTAGCTACCGTTTGATGATGAATAATAACAAAAAATATAAATGTGGATCCAGTTTCTTCGGCGTTATTTAATTATTTCTATGAGAAATTCGTATTTGAAATCAAATTTCTTTAATCAACATTTAACATTTGGTTTAAGGTGATATTAAGTTTGAAATTTTATCACTAGTTGCAGTATCACGCGTTAAAATGATACATTGGTCCGTGTTATGCATAAGTTAAATGTTCTTGTGACGCCATTCCCATACGATTTTGTCATTTGCGAATCAACAAAAGATAAATCGAATAAAAATCGCAAGTTGTGATTTACGATGCGATGTCTGACGGATCAATACGTGATATCGAACTGATAAAATTTTCGTTTCAGAATCTTCTCCGATTATTCTATCCTATTATCAATCACAGATGACTGCGACAGTTCGTATAATATTTTGGTCACGTGTTTTAAAATACACTACCACGGATGTAAATTGTTTTGGGGTATTTTCAAGTAAAACGAACAAAAATTATTGTGACATGGTCACAATGCTGGGCTGCAATTTTTAATCATATTTTAAATTTATTTAATTTAAAATATATGCTCTCGATCTCAAACTAGTAGTGTCATGCCCCTGTATATCATACTTTTCCTGATAATTACCATATCATACCGGTCATCTACGTAACTCTGTTCAGGAGAATATTTTTGAATTGAAATCATGTGACTTTCTGTTTAGACCGGAATTTCGTATATAGTTAATCGNGTTTTTTTTATTTTTTTTTTATATTATTGCTATTTTTATTTTGTAGGGGAACCGAAACATTATTTAAGTTCATTCGACGATTTCCACAAGTAAAAACAATGATTAATCCAAGTTCTGGCTAAGAGCCAAATCGGATAGAGAGGTCGATTTGGTTCAGTCAAATATCTATAGAATACTATGAAAGTTGGAAGAAAACACTTGGGTGGAAACCATCCATATTTCAGAGGATTTCGAACAACCGATATCTGTTCTTCGTAAATCAACTTTTCTGTTTTCTCTCTCAGTCTATTTTATTCTAGTTTCTTACTAAATCTTGCAGCACTTCCCATTTTCCAAAGACGGATTGCATTGTTCTAGATGGTGCACACGTCTTTCTTATCTGTGAATGGACCGTGTCCGAATTCAGCGTATTATACGTCATAAGTCTCGATTTCTATACAGAAAACAAAAAAGCCTTACTTGTATTACACTTACAGTACAGTACAGTCTATCATAAAAGCATCGTTAATTCGATGATTTATATCAGATCATTTTATATTTTACTTAAAGTCATAAATTCGAAAATTTTAATGAAATTATTTATTTTTTTAATCTCTTTTAATCGCGCAATAATAACAACTTACAACTTTTATCAATTCAATAAAATAATGAAAACACAAGAAAACTGTTCTTATCCTTAAACCGTTTGATCTATACGTGATGTATGTCATCCTACATAGTAATGGAGGCCTGAGGCGAAATACATATTAGAGATATATAGAAAATTACATTATCATATTAATGGAGATAAACGAAGAATTGTATAAAGCACCTAATTCCTCGCGGCTTAGGACAATTCGCTCCTTTGCCCCCTCAGGACATCTCTGCTTATATCTTGGTCAACCAGTTGTCTAGTGGACATCACTGCATTGGGAGTTGATTGCTCGTTCGCACCTCACCGGAGAGCTAGTCACGTGGAATTTTCCAGTTTTTTCACGTGTATAACGTGCATAATACCTAAATAAGGGCGTTTCCCATAAAAAATTTTCTCGGGAAGCTTCCCCTTTTCTAAGTACAGTATTTCCATGCTTTACTCCGTCCATCTTACGTTACCATTGCTAAGACGATAAAAGTATTTTTACATTAGTTTTTAAAAAATTTATGCACTAATATTTTCCGGTGTTTCCACACATAATGTCAACTCCACTATTAATTATCATTATCATGTTCATTTATAACACAAAAATCACAGTAAAATCCAACTTTCTTCATTAAACTTTTCAATAGAATTTTCACGAGCAATTATTTATTGTGACATCCTCACAATGCTCTCAATTTTAGTAGTGTCTTGCCTCTACAAATAATACTTTTACTGTTAGCAACAGAGTCGTGCTGGTTATCTATCTAACTCCATTTCGTTCAGTTCATTTTGAACTGAAATAACGTGACTTCCGATTTACACCAGAAATTTATGTATAGTTAATCAGGGCCTCCTGCTCTTAAGCTTTTCATATCTTGTTTAGACTTTTATCTACCTAACTCCTTTCTCGAGATTAAGGAAGGGAGACAGACAGACAGGCGACGGTGGGAATTTATACATCTACAATTTTTTAAATTGCAAAGATTGTGAAGAAAAATAAATTCATTAAAAATTCACATCAATTCTTATTATTTATTCCTTATTCAGAATTAGTTATTTTTTTATTATCAATTTCTCTAAATTTATAGCCACATGTAAATTAAAATCATAAAGTTAAAGATAAAATTTGAAATTTTAAAGCTCTTTTGCATGCAAGAAATTGATTGCTGAAAATCTCACTTTGTTTTCTCGAATGGCTCTTTCGCTATTTATTCTTTGGAGGAAACAAATCTCCGGACCAAAGATGTCACCGTATCATATGCGATTTGGAGAAAGGTTCTGACAAAATCAATGGAGAACATAGAAAATTCTCTTATACATTCCTTCCAGTAAATCTTCTTAATCTACATCAAACCCCCGTCCGAAATGAAATAAGAAAATTTACCTTAACTCAACTTTTCGATCGATAAATGCTTGATGAATTTTCTTCATTTCGTAAATAAATGAATGAAAAATTGATCGATGGACTTCATATCTAAATTTCTCCTTAAGAATTAAGTGAAAGTAAAAGTAATTTTTACTAATATTTAGTAAAGATTAGTTTTAATCTATTCGATTTATTGAAATTTAAAAAAATTAATATAACAGAAATTTCATTATATGAAATTATTATTTCGAATTCTTTTAATGAATTTTAATTTAAATCTATATTTTGTGCAGTAATTTTATGTTTTTATTATATTATAATTAAAATCTATTAAAATTACAAGAAAGTATCATTTTTTTAATTATAAATTACGTAAGGGGGTTGGTGTGTTGATAGGATTTTAATTATTGGATAACAGAATAACGCATTTCTGCTTCTGAAGTACTGTTTATGGCATTGCTTTGTGTGTTATACGTGTAATTAATAAAGTAATGTAACACTTAGTACCTCTGTTGTACGTGGCATATTATTCCTTGTACAATTGAGAGGTTGATCGAGATTATACATTATGTAATTTTGGGTAAATGTGATAGAGTTATAGAACGTTACAGAGGGGTGAAATGGAAGTCGAAAAGTATGGAAATAACGTTACGTAATTTGCGGACGATTCCTTATAATTATCTGAAAATATATTCCGAGATGTAACTAATTTAGCAAATACAACTGAACTTAATTCAGAAAACTGTTTCTGAAACTTAATTATAATATTAATCGATCTGTTGCAGCAATAAATAATTTTGATAATTACTTGGCAAAGTATTTCGCAAATATATTCATTTCAAAGTAGTTAGTCCGTGTCTTTTAATCACTTTCTATAGACATTACTTTTAGTTTATCAAATGAAAGCACCTAGTTAATTGAAAAAGTTTAGTTTTTGTTATAATGTATCGAAGAATATTAAAATTAGACTTGATAATATACTGTATTCTGCATTACAATTAATTTGAATGTCGTGTTTTTTCTGTTGAGGTTTCGAATTTTTATGAAATGATTAATATATTCAGATGAACACTTTAAGGATTCTATGGATCATAGTAAAACATACCTCAAAATACACAGCCATTTCTCTAAAATCTAAAGAACTTGGGAATATTTTTAAAACTTTCAGACTTTCGGATCCGTAATACAGTTCGAAGAAATGAGTCTTTCAGCTGTTCTTTAAATGACTTTTTTGAAAATATTTTTTAAACACCAAGAAAAATATCAAAACAATTTATATTTTTGTTGAAGAAGTTTCCACAATAACTTTTAAGTTGAAAAATTTAATATTTTAATGGAAACACTTGAAAAATATCAAGAAACATATTTAAAATTTAGAAACTTCTCTAAATATAAAATCGACAATACCAATGCAAGTTTTATAACTTCCATTAATATACTATGAACCATTATTTTATTGTAATGTAATTCTCTATATGCCATATTCAAAGTGTTCAAATCTTAGAAAATTTTCAAAGGATCTTGTAGGAGAAAAATTTGACAAAAAAGAAAATCTAATTAAGTTAATTAAATTGTTTTCAAAGGTTGAATCATTTTAAGCTTGCCTGAATTTTGTCCATTACGGATAGGTCTGGCTGCAATGAGATCATCCGCATAGAAATAGATGAAAACAAAATCTTTAGAATTAAAATTGGAACCCAATCTTTGATTGGATAGAAGGATCCTTTCACAAAGGAGAATATGAATGATGTTAGAAGAGTTTCATCACTTATAAACGACCACATTATGTACATTTTCATACATAAAAATAAGCTATGTGCCTTATACAACACAGAAAACCGTATTATAGATTATCTTCATCTAGTAAACCTGTATAGATTCATTAGTTGATCATGTACTTAGCATGAACGAAAAAGTAGCATGAATTTATACGTCTCAACATGTTTACACGTGTTAAATATTTCACAAGAATTATATATTTATTCTATTTTAAATATAATAAATAAAACTTTATAAACAAATATTTAATTTATTTCGTTAAAGGAATAAGTTTAATAGCCATTTTCAAGCACAGATTTTCTTTAATGACAATTTACGTAATGTTAAGTAAAGAAAATGATTCTATTATATTATTTCTCGTCTACTAAACAATGAATTAATACATATGAATAGCATTATTTTACTTTATCCAACATTAATAAACAAAAAGCCGTATCAGGATATCTTATTCGAATAGAACATATCATTTCTCACAGCTTATTTCCTCGATCCATGTTTAGAAGTAGGATAGGTTTAATTGGACGTGTTTTGTGATCAACATCTTCTTTCTGTAGTTAGGATTATCTGAAGAACAAATCTATAACATAAACCACAATGTTTGACCTAAATGATATTTTTTCTGTCTATTATTTGGCCTGGAAGTAGCGAAGTAGCCTCCTTTGTCTGCAGTGTTTCGCTCTGTTGTTTTTTTATATCTTTCTTTCTTATAGCCCAGTTATCGATCGAAATAAATCTCAGGAACACGCTAATTAAATTATTTATTTTAATTGAATATTACAGAAATAACGTTTCCATTTGGCAAAATTGATATAAAAATTTTTTTAATTATTTTTTTCCGGTTAGAAAAATAAAATTCTAGTACAAATGCCTCGCTGGTTTACGTTAAAAATAGTGGATATAAACAAATAGACTACTTTCAGAGGCTAGTGAAAAAAAAAAAATATGAGAAAAATTACATGGGATAGTTTCCAAATATGTTCCAACAGTTTGGCCATATATTTTAACAAAATTTTAAAAAAGTCATCTTGATTTAAAGCAACAGGCAACATCTGAGAATTCTCAACGTTTTATTAATAATACTTTCCAGTTTTAATTTATAAAGATCGATGGAAATAAACAATTTTATTGTAAATCACGACTATTAAATTAAACAAATATTTAATTCAGTATTGAGCCATTTAGTAATTTTTCAAAATTTATTTGTTTTAATACATTAAAATTTATGATATTCTCAAATATGAAACAAGAAAAATAACATATTATGAGTATCGTAAAGAATCAATTATCAAAAACATTATATTATATTCACAATATTAGTATACAAATATATCAATATATAAATTTAATGTCTAAATATTACTTAAAATTATCAAATTTGCATGTAAAATTTATATTTTATTTGTTATAATTTTTTTCAATTAAGTTTACAGTAAGGAAATTGCGCAGTTGGGCAAGTTTTTCTCGAATATTTTTTAAAATTATTTAATGCATATTTAATTTTAATAAAGTTTTATGTAATGTGATTATTAATTCTTCATGAAGCATTTGAATACTTCAATGATTTACTCGCTCAGAAGCTAATTAAGATGTTTTAAACACGTTTTAAAGATGGTAATTCTTAGAAAATAAATTGATAATAATGATGATAATTAAATTTTTACACTTAAAAAGATTTTGTCGCCTCTTCTTAGTTCAAATAATGATGTTCTTATCGAAAAGAAAATTTATAATTTTGTATAAAAAGATTAAGTAAGAAACAGTAAGAAGGTTATAAAATATATTTTGAAATCTTCTTACTGTTTCTAACATAATTCTTTGAAATTTGTAAACAAATCTTTCTGTGCTTCAAGTTGAAAGCTGCTCGAAACAAATTATTGTTTTGAAATGAAACTTTTGATCACAAATAAATAATTTTATTGTATTAAGAGTAAATTATATGTTCAGAATGTTTCCTGGCTAAATTAAATGAGACATCTGACAGAATTTCGTTTATGATTATCTTTCCACCTTCTAACGATAACTTCACCAACTTTCATATTGAACTTTTCCATCTGCCATATTGACGATTACCTTTATTATAGATTAAAAAAAATAGTTAATCACTTTACATTCTGAAATTTAAATGTAACAAGTAAATTTTCTGGTGATGAAAACGAATAGTGATGATGTGATTGGGCTACAATTTGAAAAAAAATTGTAGACCTATAAATTTCCATTCTCTCTCTCCCTAATTTCAATAACGGTGTTAAATAGATGAAATTCAACACCAGATGTGAAAACTTACCCAATTATCTATATACGATGACAACATGATTTCAATTTAAATAATTTTTATCAGAATGGAGATACATAGATGACTGTCATGACTTTTTTGTTATCAGGAAAAGTATTATTTACAGGGGTAAGCCACTACTAATTTGAGATAGAGAGCATATATATTTAATCAGATAAATTAAGAATATGATTAAAATTTACAATCCGTCATTGTGACGATGTGACAATAATTTTTGTTCGTTTATATTAAATCAACGTATTAGAAACAAAAAATTAAATTTACAGTATATATTTCAGTAGACGTGAAGACTATTTTTTGAATACAGAGGAAGAGTTAAATTACATTTGTGCATCATTTGAATATCTATGAANGTTTTTCATGGCCTGGGATAGGTGGATTGTGTAATTTGTGTTACATTTACTGCTAATTAGTTACTGTATCAACAGGCGTTGGATTTGACCCCTGAGTCCAATGTCAGACGAAGCATACATCCGTGAAATTATACCAATGAAAACAAAAAATTAAATTTACAGTATATATTTCAGTAGACGTGAAGACTATTTTTTGAATACAGAGGAAGAGTTAAATTACATTTGTGCATCATTTGAATATCTATGAATGATAATTTCTAATCACGATCATTGAGGATGTTTGTGACTTGAATTGACGAGACAAGCATCCAGAAAATTTTATTTTAGCAAGAAATCGTCTTTAATCTTATTTTTCTGAATGAGGATTTTCGTTGAAATCTATATTCTTCGAAAAACAATACTATTTTTTAAAATTAAATTTATGTGGACCAGTTTTCGATTCTTTGAAGCTTACTTTTCTGTTATATAACCAAGCTTTTCCAAAGTTGAATTGATTCTAAGAATCTGAATAGAAAGAAGAGATTCTAGAGATTCTATAATTACCGTTTCCAAAGTTGAATTGATTCTAAGAATCTGAATAGAAAGAAGAGATTCTAGAGATTCTATAATTACCGTATATTTTACAAATTAAAAATCGATTCTAACGTCAAAAGACATGACTTTTTTGTTGTTGTTAGTAGAAGCACAATCCACTTCTATTGCGATAAGAGATCCGAGTTTGATTTCAATACAGATCTTCGTGATTTTTCACGAATGAAAGGATCAGAATTTCTTCCTCATCCTTCATACGTAAATAATAAATAATCTAGTTGGAATTCAGGCTCAATTGTAATATCTAAAATAGTGATTCCCAAAGTTACCAGCCTCCTTTGAATCTTCTACCACTCAAGGGAGCTTTGAGGGTGGTAGAAGATTTAAGGGGAAGTAGAAGTGTTGGAAAACAGGGAGGACAACAATTCATTTTGAAACAAATAATAATAAGAAATATACGCACTAAAAGAGGGCTATAGTCCGAAAAGTTTTGGAGACATTAATCGTTATACATGTATGAGAACTTTTAGATCTTATATTAATTTGGTCATTTGTTATTTCTCGTTTCTATTTTCATACTTAAAAATAAAATTGCTACAAAATCATAGTAAAATGTAATAGAAACAGTGAAAATAATTATAACGAATAACAATTTCCAGATATTGTTATCCTAGAATAAATACAAATGAAAGGAAAAGCCTCACAAGAGATAATAATAATAATAATATATATATAGGAGAAAGTGGACCATCCCGGACACTGGGTAAAGCCGGACATGAAATATTGTAAAAAATAAAAATTGGCAGCATGTCACGTTGAGTGACGATTTCTATCAGCCACGTGGCTGATAGAAATCGTCGCTCGCGCTTTTTCGTCCGCCTCGTGAAGCTGATAACTCGTTGTGTTTGTAAGATTTTACTCTTTCGGAAAATGTTTATTACAAGTAACAAAATGAGTTTTTACTTATCTTTATAAGTGCAATTATAATGTTTTTTTTTTCTTGCTAGTATCAAAATGTAGATTTGGTAATCTCAATCTTTCCAAAACTGATTAGGAACATGGCGATTTCGAACAATCGCCACGTTTGCTCCTAATCAAATATTAAATTGTAACGATTAAATATTTGAGATGTTTCCTTTATTTCTATAAATTGACAAATCTGTATTTCAATTTCTAACATGAATATGTGCAAATAAATTATATTTCATTTTTTTATCTCCTTTGTCAGACAAGTTTTTATCCACTTTCTAGTTGTCTGACGTTGCCCAGTTACTTCAACCACCGCTCTATGGAAATACTAGACACTGCATATTGTCTAGATTTTTTGGGGAAAAAAATCGGTTAGATGTTTTAATGTCGTATACATACAGTGGCCAACGGATTTAAGTATCAATTGATATAAAAATATTTGTCTTTACTAATGGGTTTCTTCATATAGATTAAAAAACTCTTGTGTTTTCGATTTTTCCGGTCTTCCTGTTATATACAGAGTGTATGTACCAGTATGTATATATATATAAGTTTCAGCTTGGTTTTTAAATATCCCTTATATCGCTTTCCAGGAAAGTTTTAAAGAAGTATCTAGTGTATCAGAGCCCTTTTAGTCATCATTCCAGATTACCGCGTGGCATTTTCACTTCCCGGAACGAAGAACTAGAAAATGAATTTTGGGAAGCGTTGTTTATGTTATGTTTACGATGTTGTTTACGGCGATGATGTGTGATACGTAAATGAATAAATGCCACAAATAAACTAGATAATGGTTCGATTGCGAATGTTATCGTGAGTGGTGTTTGTAAGAATGCGTTGTAATGAAACTGAAAAAACCGTAAACTCTTCTATTGATAAAATTCATGCCGAGTAATGTACTAACTGTTACATATTTATCTGGCGCCGTGGTTTTTCATGGCCTGGGATAGGTGGATTGTGTAATTTGTGTTACATTTACTGCTAATTAGTTACTGTATCAACAGGCGTTGGATTTGACCCCTGAGTCCAATGTCAGACGAAGCATACATCCGTGAAATTATACCAATGAAAACACTAAAACTTTACCATATTCTAAACTATTGATTCCTAAATAACTTTTTTTATTATAATAGTAACAGAAAATGTTATTTTTCAACCACAGAAACAAAAAATTAAATTTACAGTATATATTTCNTTTCAAGTCACCAGCTATTTAAACATTAATGTAGTACAGGTAATTAATTAGTAAGAATAAATTTATCTTATTCGATTTATATTTTAAAAAACAAAATTTTCGTTTCTAGTCTTTTTACTTATTATTAAACATGTCTGAATCATAATAAATCATATACTGTATACTTAAGATATTTAAATTAAACAATGAAAATATGAAAATTTATATTACTATTAGTATCAGAGTAATCAAATTATTTATATATAAAAAAGTTTATTCTCATTTAAAATATTCTTTCCTAAGGCGATTAACTGTGCAGTATCGGGATTATGCTTTAATTTATGAATTTGTTGCAGTTTCTCATTAATTTTTAGTACAGCTGTATAGTATACAGTTTTAAGTTTAGTTATTTGTTTTTTCAATTCGTACCTCAAGTAGATTATTTTTTAAAGTCAAGACATATTGGTCCACTCTACATTGTTTTATTGTTGTTGGTGAGTAGGTAACATATATGTTATAATATTTCTCTTCCTGATAGCAAAGACTGTTGATTCTGTATTTGATATAAGTCGATATTTTTATATATTATTGCGAATTATATGGATTGGCTAACAAAGGGTGGATGGGACCATGTTCCCAAATAGACAGTTTGCAGAGTAGACTTAGGTAGAGGCGGTGTGAAATATGATGTCACATTGTATTCAATGTACTGTACTGTACCTAAGTTGCTAGTTTATGAAAAACACTTTTTGTGCAGTTAGCAGTGTTTTAAATTGAAAATATTGTTTGTTTATCGTTTAAGAATGTTTCTACACAAGAATTTATTGGTTTTATTTATTAATTACTAGATTATGCTACATAATTTTAGTATAAAAAGTCATTGTATGAGTTGGTTTGAATCTAATCTATTGGCTTCGAAAGACTTCAAAAGAAGAATAAAAACTTTTAGGGAAGCATCTATTATTTACGATAATGATTTCTTTAAAGAGAATCATTCATAATCAGAACTAATTCCTGAAGTTTACAAAAAATATAATAAATATAATGCCAGAAGGTTTAATAAAGCGTTCTAAAATACGTTTAGAATAATGTCACTAAGTTGCTGGACTTGGCATTAATTAATGCACAACATGTAACACTATAAAAATATCTTTTATTGTTGACTACTTCGTGTTCCACACAACTGGCATCTTCTACTCTATTTTAAAACTCGAAAAATCTTGAAATTTTAGACTTTTTCCTAGCTTAAATTCTCGTGAGCATATAATTCTGCTGCATATGGGAACTTCTGATACCATAGAGCAAACTCTAGAAAAAAGCACGATTTAAGTGCACGAGATATACAACAACCTGCAATCAGATAAAAGTAAAGGTTTATTGACATTGCTCTAATACAGAAAACTCAAGCATCACAGGTCTTGGTATTTACTGGAAACTAACAGGCATCTATAAACACCGTAAGTATACAGTAACGCCTTATCCTCAGAGCATATATTTCAAGTTCCTTAGTACTATTACCAAATCCCATATATAGACCAGCACGTAAGTACATATGATAAAGTTTCGTCTGTAAATTACACACGTAATCGCAAATCGTTTTTGACAAGTTATGCAATTTTTTATTATGTTGGGGCCAATATTTCTAGAAATAAAGCAATTTCAACCAAGATCCCAAATGTTAATATCAATACTAACATTTTAATAGCAGTGAATCCAAGATTTAAGCTGCTGCTGTGCTGCTGGATCCAGTGTAAGAATGTTATTAAAAACAAGGCATTTTCCGAAATCAAGACAACTACTAATCAGGCTAACATTTGTAATGACAGGGTAATCTCTGGATTTCTTTTGATCAATAGTTGCAAGTCAGAATGTTCAGAGAGCAGCAGTTGTATCATAGCTTAAAAAAGTTGTGTTACCTGTACTGAAAATCCATTCAAGTGGTGGTCTATCAACCAATTTCACGTAACAGTTATAACAAGGATTTACCTTGATATTCTAGCCACAGATGTAACAAGCGAAGAATCTTTTTTTGCTACTTGTAATATTAGACGATAATGAGGATAAGTTTAGATCGTGTGCATATAGAGCAGCTGTTGTTTCTATATTATAATATTACTTCTATAAAAGATAAATTTAAATAATAGTAATAATAATCAGGTACAAACAGGTAAACATATGTATGCTGATATACTTACTACCGAACCCAAACACAAAACTTGACGTATAGAGAAATTCCAACTTGAACTCGACTGAAGGACTTTTGAAAACTCGAAATTGTAACTCGAACTTGAAAACTTAAAGTAAAAAAATAGGAATTCAACTCAAAACAGAAAAGGCACTCTTACATTGGGTTACCATCAAGATCTTCAGTGTATTCAAACACTATATGAAACCACTCAATCCTAGAAAGAAAAAAAAAAACAAATAAATTCTTTATTTATATAATAATAAATATAACCTTTTACAATATCTTCAATAAAATCATACATAGGATTCGTCAGTTTAATTCATTTAAACTGTTATAATTTCGTCTCGAACGTCATAAATTTATTAATTCTTATTTTTGTAGGATTTATCCTAATTATTTGATTAAAAAACTAAATTAAATGACTTTTATTATTAATATAAAATTCACAAATTGTATATTTTCAAGCACAGATTTTCTTTAATGACAATTTACGTAATGTTAAGTAAAGAAAATGATTCTATTATATTATTTCTCGTCTACTAAACAATGAATTAATACATATGAATAGCATTATTTTACTTTATCCAACATTAATAAACAAAAAGCCGTATCAGGATATCTTATTCGAATAGAACATATCATTTCTCACAGCTTATTTCCTCGATCCATGTTTAGAAGTAGGATAGGTTTAATTGGACGTGTTTTGTGATCAACATCTTCTTTCTGTAGTTAGGATTATCTGAAGAACAAATCTATAACATAAACCACAATGTTTGACCTAAATGATATTTTTTCTGTCTATTATTTGGCCTGGAAGTAGCGAAGTAGCCTCCTTTGTCTGCAGTGTTTCGCTCTGTTGTTTTTTTATATCTTTCTTTCTTATAGCCCAGTTATCGATCGAAATAAATCTCAGGAACACGCTAATTAAATTATTTATTTTAATTGAATATTACAGAAATAACGTTTCCATTTGGCAAAATTGATATAAAAATTTTTTTAATTATTTTTTTCCGGTTAGAAAAATAAAATTCTAGTACAAATGCCTCGCTGGTTTACGTTAAAAATAGTGGATATAAACAAATAGACTACTTTCAGAGGCTAGTGAAAAAAAAAANAAATGCAATAAAAATTACAAAATTCAAATTATATTTTCGTAAAAAAATATATTCATTACACATAAAAAACTTTAAACGTGTAACGTTAATTATATCCCTTTAATTGTTAAGGATTTTTCCTGAAGATTTTCCATTTGATCTTCACCTGCAATGATTTTTAAAATTAATATTTTGTTTCGAATTTTCTGATTTTTAACACATTAATTAAGCATTATCCCTTTTTAAACTGATAAATATCTGTTCGAAATGTTTGTAAAAGAAAAATTTTACTTGTAATAACTCAAATCTAACCTCATATGTGCATGGAAATATTTATATATATGTATTTTTATTATGTTTTATAAGTTCTTCGATACAATAAATTTATAAATAATACGCAATGAAATGTAAATCATGGCACAGGTTTGATGTAAGTAGATTTAGATTCAATCTACTGTGAAGTGGTACCCTGACATTACTATTGTAAATTGACAAAATGTGCATTTTAAAATAAACTAATATCTGTATTTTAGTTATTTAGAATATAAATGATATTAAAATTACACAGAAAAATATAAATAAAAGATACATAGAATTTTCAATTACTTTATCGAGTAAATTTCTTTATTTTTAAAATTTGATTTATTCTTTGAGAAATTTCAATGATAAACTACATTAAAAAAGAGAAAAGATTATAAATAGAATGATTTTCAAAATTAATTTTTAAAAGATAAATATTGAGGAAATATAAATTACAGATTTTTTAATGGAGATGCAAAGATGCAGAAAATCTATATTAGAAAATTCTATTTAAACATTCTCCAATTTTAATATTAAGAGTATTATTAACAATTGTAAATTCATGTAATAACACAGATTAAAAATTAATTTAATTCTATTTAAATTCGAACAAAAATTCTCTATTAAATTATTTCAACTCTTCAAATATCGTTTTAAATGTTTTCATTAATTTTTTCGATTAAGAAATTAATTTAAAATTTTCACTTAAAAGTAATTAATAATAATTACAGCCATATTACTGCCCTATATAATCCGGCAGATCGCCTATATATGCCAAGTGGATAAAACCCCTAAATACTGTTTAGTCGATTATGGATTCACCCCTCATCTATACATTGTGACATGGAGTTTATTTGGGATTTTTCACGTGTTTAACACTTAGTAGGGGCCAGTTTCCTCTGAAAGTCCTCCTGGAAAGTTTGCCTATGTGTTATTTTGCCTTATTCCATTAACCCTGCATCCTACACGATAGATATTACATAAGAAAACAACGGTTTATCATAAATTAAAAGTATAAATATGGTCTTTTTAATATGTTAAAGCAGATATATTATTGTCGTGTTGCATCTAATAATATATTTAATACTTTAGATAACTTTATAACACCAATAACTCTATAAAAACATTCATTCTTCATGTTTTAGCAATTGAATAGGTATTATTACATTCGGAATACGTTCTTTCGAGTTGTGAAAATAGATTTGTTATCATAAATCAAATTTTCTTTTCCAATAAATACTGTTATTACACTGTGCAAAATAATTTCCGGGGAGATAATCTGAAAATTAGAAGTAATCTATGTTTATGTTATGTTTGCTTCAGTCTAAATTTGATTTATATATTGATAAATTTCGAGCATAATTAATGATTTATATTTAATTTATTAGTCTATGCCCAGAAGGTAAAGCAAACATTATTGCAATGTAGATTAAATCTGCCATGAATTGTTATAAATTTAATATTTAAACCTGCATATAAATCCATTTAACTTAAAATTTGTACATTTTAATAAATGTTAACGTCATTATAAATTAAATTTTTATTATAATGCCAAATATTTTAATTTTTTCTTATCAGGGAACAATTGAATGACGAGAGTATTGTTTGCATAATGAGAATTTTCTTAATATTTGCATAGGGGTTGCAAACATGAAGAAAACATGGCAAACTCCTCTACAAATATTAAAGTAAACTTTTCAGAAATATAATATAATGATAAAGTGAGCTGAAGACACATTTGTAATGTTTTCCACTTTGTATATAGCTTGTATTAATATTATATTAAGATATATGCCGATTGAATCTATTTGTATGCCATTTTTGGATAATATTCTTTGTATATTCAACTGACTGGATGATGAGATAACTACATGAATAGATTTTTATTCAGGCTGTCGAACACAAAAATACCATTAATAGATCTTTTCCGTGTTCAACAGCCTCTTAAGAACCTTGTAAATCTTAACTTGTTATTCTAGTTATTAACTTTTCTTCTTCAAAACTATCTTCACCCATTCTTTCTTTTTTCTCCGAAAGTCCAAAATTACTGAGAGCCTTTTATTTCTGTTTCCTCTCTTTCCTGCTGATCTTATTTTTCTTTGTTGTTTCTGCTGTCATTCCTTGTTAGTCTTTTTGATGAAGATTCATAGTATTTATAGTACTGGATTAAGATGGCTGTTGAAGGCTTCCAAAGATACCTTACTTGCCAAGTAATATAAATGTTTTTTTTTAAATGTGAAGCACATATCAATTTTTATTTTACTGTTCTCTAAAAGTAATTATAGCTTTCTAATCCTACCACTCTTTTGTTCTTTTAAAAGTAATTAAAATGTTTCCATTCGAAACATAGGAACAATTCTATCAGATGTATTCAAAAAGCCATTGTCAAACAATATCACTTTATGTTTAATTCATTTATATTAAAATATCATGTTCAGAATAAGCTTTTATCAGCTCATAGAGTTAAATATTAAACCTGAGTTTCAGATTAATTTTTGTGGAATAACATGAACGTGTGAGATATAAATTCTATTCATTCGCAAATACAATGTATTAAAATATTATCAAAAATTATATCAATAAAAATAGTGAATCACGTATATTGTGTTAAACATATTTATTTTGTAAATACCGGTACATAATTACCAGTATTTTAAGTGAAGTCAATAGTAAAATAAGGCATTTCAGTGTCTTCTGATGTTTCCAATTCTTCGAATTATTTGTTCAAATCTACTTTTATTATGTATTTAACTGAACTGAACTCAGTGAATTTCACCCCTTTGAAATTTCTTAAAGCTATAACTATTACTTGTTTTAAGAAACTTTATTTGACAATAACTATTAAATAATTGTTTAATCTTTAGTGTCGTAGTTTTAGTGATACCGTCTAGACTAAAACGTTTTATGATAGCAATTATTTAATATATAAATATTAAATTATGTTACAATATTAATATATAAAATTAAATGTTATTATAGAATATTAGTATATTACATAAAGATCAAATTGTTCCTGGTAATAATGGATATAGTATCTTGTCTATCCAGGAAAACTTTAAAGCATTTATTCGTAGTTCAGGAGAGAATTTATATCCAAAATGTCAACTTACTCTATAAACTAATAGTCAATTAAAAAGATATGGACTTAATACAATAAATTATTGTATTAATTCCATATCTTCTTAATTTGTATGAATGAATTGACCTTGTTATATCGAGTCCATATCGTCTCCATAGTAGATATGATGGACGGATAATGAGTACGTAAAACAGAGTTTTCTTTGTATTTGCAAGACAAATAAGTTTAAAATATTATATTGCATATTCAGTTTTATATAAATTAAAAACCATCTTTATTTACTAGTTATAATTAGGTTACTTTTTGAATTTATTTATTCAGTTATTAAAAATAAAATAAATACACTTCTTAGGTAAACATGAATTTAACGTCTACTTAAACAAGTTGAAGAAAATAAGATTAATAAGTTTATAAGATGAGATGCATATAATAATAGGAATTTTATAAGCCAAGATATATGGTAATGACAACAACTTATAATGTTTTAAAATTTAAGATTTTTACTTAATTTATTTTTTAAAAAAATATTTGTTATCGATCAGAATTTGAAAATGGAGATGATTTGACTTTTTTTTATCCTCCATCCTCCATAAAAATATTAAAGACAAGTTTTTGTTGAAGAAAATGGTTATTAAGTAGAAAATATTTTTTATAAGGCACGTATATTTGTATATTTTTTTAATAAACAAAACTTAATTTTCGTACATTGTCATAACATCGAAATCGAAAATATCGATTTATCAAATACTAATTTTTTCACACTACTTGAGATTATTCTGTAATTTTAGCTCGCATTTTTTACATTAGATGGATACTTACATTAGATGGATACTTTTCGAAAATGTGTCTATTGGAACAGATATAATTGCCTGATAGAGCATTCGTTTATATTGTTGATCAGCACCATAACACATCTTAAGATATTGTACTTAACTCTACATTTATAAAGAAGTAAAGATGCTCCTCCAAAAAATTAGGAGCATCCTTACTTCCTTATGTTAGGGGTCACTATTAGAAAGAGGTTGATAAACATTGGGATAGGGTTGTAATCATTGTCTTATCATAAAAGTTGAGTTTAATTTGATCCGCACTTCTCCAATTTATCATATATAAGTTAAGTTTGTAACTTTTTGCTTAGCTATTCCTTAATCAAAGAATGTATTTTGGTTTTTATCCAGTGGCTGATCGATCTCACCGAGAATTAAAATGCTCTCATAATAATAAGTTATTAAGTCTACAACAGCATTATTTCTTAATGTTGCATAGCAAATAATTTGTAAATAGATAATTGTTTTGCTATTATCTATCGATTTTATTAAAGTGTATTTTGTATTTTTTTTTCTTAAAATGATTTAAATTGTTGTAATTCTAGGATGCGTGTCGATAATAAGGATGTTTTGATAACAGAATGAAGAAATAGTTATCGATTAGAGGTGATTTAGTTAATGAAAGTTTTAAAAATCGAGGTTGTATGTTTTGTGTATATCAGGATTTGACTGGAAAGTTTAGATACAATTGACTATCGATTAAACGTATTTTAATTCTTAATTTTTTTCGCCTGTAAACACTAAAAAAGCACTTTTCCACATGTATTATGAGTTTTGCATGACCGCAATGGGGGTAGCCTAATGATGAGGGCCGAGACACGACATATAGAAATCAGCCAAATTTTCAATCCCTGGTCTTCTAGAAAATCTCTAGAACGGTGATTTTTAACCTTTCCTTACAAATCATTCCAACTAAAAGACCTTTTCCAGTCAATGTATTTCTAACTGTCCATAAGAAAATTTTAAACATAATATAATACTTTATAATATCGTGAGTAAATAGTAATAAGTATTTATTTACTTAATTATTGTATGTATATTTATTATCTTTTGTTTCGTATCGTAATATTTTTTCATATCTAAAACTAATTTTCTCGTTCTAGGAGGCGATTGTCTCGTTAAAAATACACTTCTACAAAGCGAAATTTTGTTTACTAATTTAGAATAAAAGAAAAAAAAACCATTTAAATCGGCTTAGAAAATTAAAAAAAATGATTTTGGAAATTTGAAAAGAATGGGAATTTATACAGAAATGGTCAGATATTCATAAGTTATCAATGTATTGTACTTCGTATTGTCACTGATGAAGTTGGTTCTTATTAAATGAATGGCTTTTTAGCTGTTAGAAACTCGAATAAAAAGAAAAATAACATCAGCAACTAGAAATAAATTACACGAAACTTTAATATAAAAAGTAAAACGTCATTGGAGAAATGTTCGTATTCATTGAAATAATTCAACATTTAATCGAAAGTAATTTATTTATTTTTTAATTAAATTTTATCTCGTTTTATCAAAACATCATTACGATGAAAATAAGATTAAACATTATCCTATAGGGAATCTACTTAAGAAACCGATTTGTAACAAAATTTACTCACACATGTGCTATAACCAATGAAAACTCTTGGTACTTGGTAACGTTTTAAAGTTTTAGATTAATAAGCTTATGTCTACATTAAATATATGTATATTTAATTTAGACATTTTGATGGAAAAATTTTAAATTTAAAGAATTAAAAATTACGACATCTTGCTGTTCGAGATCCCAGATGAGTGGGTGTAATTCAGAAAATTGTTGTAGAAGCGCTAATTATAAATAAACTATTGATTCTCCTACCATGTTGTCTGTGTTATGTGTTAGTTTGAATTGTCGTGATATGTTTCTTTCAACACATTTTCATCTTCAATATTATTCAATTTTCCTGACTCAATTTAGGAAAATACTAGTAATAAGGATTCACGTATTATGAGAACAAAATGTGGGATGCTTGTAGAGAAAAATTCCATTTTTTCTAATCCATAATAGAAATATAATATATTTTTGTTAAATAGTTTATTTACATCTAAAAATCTGTACAGTGGTTTCTGTTATTGTTTTCTTTATCATTGAGGAAGAATGATTTTACTTTGAAATTTGGGAACCTTAAAAGTATTCTAAATTTTATCCTGTTATTTGGCTTCATAAAGGTCAGTGAGATTTATGACCTCAAAACAATATTACTTAACACTTGATTATATTTCTGACATAAGTCTGACTGAAAAAATGCCAATAATCTCATTTCTTTGAAGAAATCGAAGTCGAATTCTGCGATCATTTTGTTGACTTTAATTAATTGTCATCTGGACAATTGAAAACATTTTATAGGCATTTTGATAGAAAATGATTTCATTTAATATTTATAGAGGTTAAAAATATGTCAACGGATGTGTACGCTTACATTAAAATTTAATATGTGCTTTATTTATCTCGTATAATAATTAAAACCTGAAGCTAGTCTTCTGTGATTATACCTATCCGTCAATAATTGCATTATCAAGATAAATTGTCGAACTAACCGAAAACACTAATTTTTATAACATCTGTTTATAAATAATACAATTATATAAAAATATTTTTAGTTATTATTTGTGTATATTATTTTTTCTACTGAACTTCATTGTGCATTTTACTTTGGAACCATAAATTCGTTAGGATATGCTTTTCAGCCCTTTTCTTCTATTATTTAATGATAATAATCTTTTAATTAAAAAATAACAAGTAAATTGAAGTAAATAAATTTTAGAATTGTTTACTATTACCATTATATTTTAAATACATGAAATTATACAAAATTAATAAGTTTAAAAGTACTGAAATACAGTTTCTCTCAACGGCATTTGCAGTTTTATACGGACTGAAATATTATTTTCGTTATGAGATTTTTCTGTTAACTTAAATTTGTTTATTGGAATTGAAAACATAACAAATAAGTTAGAGTAAACACATAAAAACATTAATCATAAAAAACCCCAACTTACGATTTCTCTTAGGAGACGGTTGCCATGACTAGATTCTTCGAATGGATCACTAGAGTAAAATTCTTCAAAATATTTAGCTCCTATTATACGATGTATTAATGTAAAATATTACTGAAAATATCTGACACAGCGAGGAAGAAAATGAACATAAAAAAATTAGTTTTTACAAATTTTTATTCCGGATAATAATTTTCAAAATACAAAGGATATTCATAAACAAATTTGTGTCATTAATTAATTAATATATATTAAAATAACTGTTAAATATTATTGAATTTATTTGAAATAATTCATGATTTATAATACAGTAAAATAATACATTCTAAACATTAATTAGTTTTATATCGAATGCATTAGATAGATTCTTGATTAAGTTAATTATAAAATCTGTGATCGATCTTTCTAGGAGCTGGATTTAGAAAATTCCTAGAATAAATTTGCCATCCAATAATTGTGCTCCATTCACTTATAATTATTTTAATTAAATTTGTTATTTGTCACTAATATTGCATAGAATTTAGTATAGAATGTTGTGTAGGATAGAAAAAGTTTTGCAAATAAATTTCAATTAAATAAGGTTACGTTTAAAAGTCTACTTTCAATAACCTTTCACTTAACTAACAGTAAATAATCTAAATTATTCAGGTGTGAGTTTGCCTTTTCATACAGAACAATGGAATATTGTTGCTATAGTGCAATCTTAAGCAAATGAATTTACTTGTCAAACCCATTTGTAATTCGTGTGTATCTACTATATTATTCCTCTAAACATTGATTTATATCAACAGAGATAAAAAGTACATCTTAAATCAGCGATGTAAAGTGAATAACTTCTTATTAACAAGAAAACTTCTTATTTTTCATGTATAAGAAATAATATTTTATACAACAAACTTGCTACAATTTTACGTGACGATCTTTTTATTAACAATAGGTTGTATTCATATATTAACATTTTATAGTTATATTTTATAAGCATAATTGTCATAAAATTCATATTATAAATATGTGGTTCCTATATATATATATATTTTTATAAATAATGAATGAAAAATTGTTCTTTAATTTTATATAAAATTAAATCTGGATGAAGCCATGTTTCATACTTCAACTGGAATTTAGTCAGTTAATAATCATGAATTTAATTTTAGGGGAGACCGGGGCAAGATCGGCATGTTAAGCTTTACTTAAATTTTATGTAATAAATACTGCTGTAAACTGAAAAAAAAAAGCTTTGCATATTGTCTATTGGAATGTTACCTTACTATAGAACTGGTTAAAATCAGTTTGGAAATAAAAATAATTAAAATAATTACAACTTTACAAGAAGAGAGAAATTGACGAAGTTGCCCCGGGTATAGGGGCAAGATCGGCAACTTCTCTCTTTTTGTAAAGTTGTAATTATTTTAATTATTTTTATTAAAGTTGCCCCTGGTATAGGGGCAACAGTAATGGGGCAAGATAGGCACGTATATAAAATTATGTTATTAACAATGTATAAGTTGGAATTCACTATTAAAACAAAGAAATACAAATCCAACACCCATTTAATATTATTACAACGAAATGCAAGTTCAAAGACATATATACATGAATAACAAATGCAAACATGTTTTCATTTATCATCTGTTTGATTTTTATCCTTTGCTTCTAATGTGGCTTTATGTTGCCGATCTTACCCCGCTAGTCATGATTTCGAAACATTAAGTACAACCCTGAGAACAGAATGCCAAGCCACGATCTGGCCACGTGAATAAGTTGAAGTTACATCCTTCTAACAGGAAAAGTAACTTTCGTTATCATGGAATTATAACAAAACCTGCCAATTCAATATAAATGGAAAAAAAATATTATATGGAATTGAACGAAAATGAAAATTTGCTTGATAATTCAACTACGCTTGTTGGAGAACAATAAAAACACTACACTCAACAAGCCACCAATAAAACTCAACTGCCTAACCTATAACCAAAGTCTCCTTTTAATTTGTTTTTAAAAAAAAGCGCTTGACAAACTTGCCCCGCATGCCGAACTTGCCCCGGTCTCCCCTATATGTATTTTTATTTTGATATTCTTATTATGGAGTACACAAATGAAAATAAACTTGGTTATTTATTTATTATTTAATAAAACTATACATATTTTATAACTTTATTAATACATAACATTTTTCTTTAACAAAAATCAAATGTCTCGTTTGTATAAATTTGTTTATAATATATAAAGATTAATTATGCAATATATAAATATTTAGATTTATGCAAGTCTTCGAACGTTATGCATGTCTGTACAACGTCAAAACATTACGCACAGCTGACGAGTTTGACAAAGGCCGCATCACCAGGCCGTTTTGATCTGAATTGCATGCAGTAGAACACGTTAAGGACACACGTACATGGTAAGCAAATTCTGAACATCTCGGACATCAGGAGAGATGATTGTGTTATCATCAAACAGGCATGAATAGGTGTAATACTCTTTGTCCATCATCCAGAGAGGTGAAAGCCTCACTACAGAATCCTGTTCCCGCAGTATTAGTAAGCAAATTTTTATGTACGACTACGAATCCTGCCGTTAGCAACCCAACATCGATTTCGTTTGCAGTGATGCCATGACAAAGAAGCATGGGCTGCTACAGGCTGGAAGTGTATCATCTTTAATGATGATTCCTGGTTTCGTTTGGGAATAACCAACTCCCGTTTTACAATATGGAGGGAGTACTTAGAATATATACCACCGATGGTAACCGCTTCAGTCGTGCCTCTACTATTGAGCGACACACTACCACTGATTGAGCGTTTTGTCTTAGTAGTGGTATGAGGACATGGACGATACAGAAGTACACTGACAAGTGAGACAACTCTGTAGCCTCGTGCATTGCCTGTTATGTCTGTAGCCTTTCTAGCAACATGATGCTCGACCATATATAGTAGGGTTTTCCAAAGATATCGCCGTCAAGTTGTCACATTTACTTGGTCCATTGGTCTGCAGATTTGTCGGCCATTGGACATTTGTGGAACCAGACTGGATGACAGCTTCAATTATCTACCAGTATGAGGAATCTGGAACGGCAGTTGTAACATAAGTAGACAAATTATACGGTGTCTGTGTACCTGCATGCTCGACCGTATTGTCGCATAGTTTCTTCTAAGTGGAATAAGTAAGTATTTGTGAAGAAATTATTTAGAGTTTATACGAAATATTAATTTATTCAGTTAAATATTAATGAATTTTACGGCAAGTTTATTCAAAACAATTGAGATTTAAAAATAGGCGCTAAAGCCTTGGTTTAATATAAATTACATATTTAAAAAATTAGCATATAATTTTTCTTATATTAATTCAGTTAATCATTTGTCTTATTTAAAATTTATAATTATAAAAATGAATTCAGAGAAGCTGGAGACTTCAAATTATCTAAAAGAAAGATTTCGAAAAACTGGATAATTCTAGTCTTTAAATTTTTTGTGTTATGATAATCTTTTAATTTTTAATGAAATTAATCGGATTTTATATTCAAAAATCGCAGTATCTTAATGTAATCAATAATTATAATTAATTTCCAGACAGTAATAAAAAATAATATAAATAATTTATCACATAATAGAAGATTTAGAGCTTAGCTTTTTATATGTTAATTAATTGATACAATATTGGTCCATTTACCAAGTAAAAATGAAATGGACCGTTTATTTTTATACTTAAAGATGCAGGAAGTATCTTTCTTATACACCTTAAGAGTTTTGTCATGTTTAAATTAACTTGTAAACGTCAATAATATGACTTCATTAACTTGATAACTTTGGCATACACTAAAAATAGGAAAAATTAAGCAAATAATAGTCTTTAAATGAGTAAATTCAACATTGATTATTATAGCAAACGAAATAATCTAATATTGTTAAATTTAAAATTCGAAATTGTTGATAGAATATTATTTGTTTATCTACTTTGTATAGATAACTTATTTATATATTATATAAACAAAGAAATACTTTTTGAAAATAAACTCGAGTTTAGAATTAACGAAAAAAGTGTATTTTTAATCTTATAAATTTAAGTAAATATTTACCATTTATTATTTTAATGAAACAGACAAAAAGAATATTTGAAATTAATATTTCATAAATATTTTTTACCTGTTTCTCTTGAATAATATACGTCAGATGTCTCCATTGCAGTAACTTTTTTTTATATGATAATACATTTAAAACGTGTAAAAATTATAATTAATTCTCATTACATCTGTAATTTACTCAATAGAATGTTCTTGTATTGTCTACTTATAACGAATCTACACAATACTACGTAGGAAACGATTCCTTATAACCGACATTCGTTATATCTGCTAAGGAATAAAACAGTTTTAAAGTTTAATGCCACTTAATGGTAAAGTGTAAACTATAGAAGAGTCTTAGTTTCACATTAGGAGAAGCTAATTAAATTACAGTTCTTCGTGGTTCTGTTTTTACGTGAATATGCATGAAAATGCATCAGTTTTCTAACAAAATCAATAATAACATCCTTATGATAAGTTTCCATCAGCACATTTATGCATTCCTCTGATGATATGCAAATCCAAAAAGAATAAAAACTTTTCGGAAATTCGTAAACATATCCTTTTTGGCTTATACGTGTCCTTAAATATTCAAGACTGAAAAATAACTTAGTGTACGAAATTTTCTCTTGCAAATAGCTTCTGATATCGCTTTTTCTGTGTATGTGTAAACAACATCTGGGTGCCTAGCCTTTACTTTATAAGTCATCAAAGACGTTTCTCAGTTTCACGATGTAATAGCTAAAAGATTTACACAAATTTCTACAAGTAGTATGCGTTATATGCTTTTATGGTGTGTCTTACTCATTTTATAAAACACGTTTAAGATTCTAATGTTTCAGTACTAACACAAACTAATTCTTCCATTTTTTTCTTTCTTGAATTATAGCAGCTTCCATCTTGTTTTGCATTTACCGACAATAGTAGAAGCCTATATATTATTTATAAAACATCAATCAGTAAATCTTAATTCATCGATTAATGATTAAATTTCATGTTAATTCGTTTTTGCATGTGCATAAACGAATTAACATGAAATTCATATCTGGTACCTGATGATGATGAATACATGACGTCATCACAGCTCATCGTTTGTTAGAAGCAGGATAAAAAATGTATGTTTGTTGTAAGTAGCAAAGAAATTGGTAATATCTCAGCAGCAATGCACCGGAGCCTGGCCAACTATCAATAGATTTAGTGTGTTCAGCAGAGCCGGGTTGATGGATGAGGCGACGACGTGATTGCCTCAAGAGGAGAAGTGAGAGAGGTGGCAAAATGTGCGACCAGAAATGTTGAAAATGAGAAAAAATAAATAAGCCAAATACAATAAATGTACATTAAGTTGTTTATAAACAGTTTACACAAGAATGCCAGCCCTAAACGTGCTTCTCTCTATTGGAAACCATTCTAGAAGCGGTGGACAAAATTCGATTTCGTCTCAGGTGAAAGTTACCAGCGAGCCGGCACTTGTGTCCAGCACTTGGAATAAAAATTGCATATTTATGTTGTCTCCATCTGTGTTATTCATTCATTGAATGATATGTTATTTAGTCTATTTTAACCTGCTTCAGCAAATAAAACTTGGCATCTCTGATTTCAATCGCATGGTACTGTACTTTAGTCACATACGTATTGCTATATTATGCTTCACGCAAAGTGGTTTCACTTTCAAGGGCAATGTTCCAGACAGTGCCCATTTATTGGTAGCCTAAAGGAACAAAAATTTCTTAGTAAAATCGATAAAAAAAAATAACATATGGCTTTTTCTGTGTAAAGAATAGATATTTATTTTTCAGTAGGCGTATATTCATCGAAATAAAAACAAAAACATTTGAATATTGAAGATTTGCATTTTATATTTTAAAATATTTTTTAAGTAGCAAATCAGTGAAACTAGAAAAGGAGTCACTCAACAGATAGAGTAAAACAACCAATTGCATAGCTAAGACGTTATGAGTTAAATTGATCAGAGCTTTTAATTGTAATTTTTTAATTAATGGTGACATTTTATTATCTCAAATTGAGAAATTGAATCGTCTAATAAAATCTTGGAGCAAGTTTGAATGTCTATTTTAAAAGTACTCAAATTGAGGTACAATTTGAAGTATTTTTCAAGTAGACATTCAAATGAAACAAATGAAAAATTCCAAACACAGTGAGGTCCTAAGGTGCCGGTTAGTTAGATTATAGGTAGATTCGTCCAAGCTTTTGCCATACCAAATAGAATTTTTCTATGCCATATTGCATCAAGAAGATTTATAAGAAACGTTATTAGCGAAGTTATTATTTTCGAAAGAAGAATACGCCGATAGTTTCTCTTTAAGCTGTACATAATACATTCATCAGCTGTAGTTTTGAACCCGTATTGAGCAGCACGAACACCCAATATTACGTTGCATAGGTATTATTTTCGTTCCCACACGAGTTTCTGTTATTAGAATAGTAATTCGGTCTTTAATTTTTCATCCCCACAGGTTTCTCCTTTAAAGTTTAGCGTCCTGTTTACTTAAGTTTATATCTACGACTCATTTCATCTGCGATAAAGCTATCACAATCCTGGAAATCTCTAACATTTGGCCTCTTATTTTGCAACCAGTCTGCTACGTTCACGTTTACTGCATCTGCTTCTTCGGACAATTTTTCGTCTTCCAATATTTCACCATCTTTAAACCTCTCGATCCAACTTCTACTGCATTAAAATTCAGCATTCTTCTCCAATTCCCATTTTAACTCTTCTGCTTTTGATTGCAATTCAGTACTATTATCTCTGCTATTGAAACCACTTTAACACTTCTTAGTCTAATTTATCAGGCTCTGATTTTCTAATATTTTGGAATTCGAATTATCCCGCTCAAAACTCGCGAGTATTTTGTCTTTCGTCTTTCAAATGATAGCAGAGACTGTCCATTAATTACGTATAGAGTTTTCAGTCACTTTTGACTTTCTTTTTATTGTATACAATGATGTACTTTTTACAAATCAATATCCTTAAATTACGTAAAAGATAGTTCGTGGACCTATTGACATTGAAGAAATAACTCCAAAATGTTTAGCAAATATTTTCTGATCAATTATTCACATGACTAATGAATAAGCTTAATAACAATATTTTTTTACCAGTAAAACCATTAAAGAAGTCCATGAAGGGGTAATACCTCGGCTCCTCCTATCACGTACAATAGTGCACTTTCTGTGACCCCTCTCCCCCATAAACTGCACATATAATTAACGGACTGTCGCTTTCAAACGTTAAATAAGCGGAAAATGGAATTAAATTTGTTTCAAATCGTTTAACTGTTGTTGACAGATAGGAAATAAAATTTAAAACTTAAATAAATTTCAGTGCTAGAGAATGAAAATTCTCGACGATTTCAATTTCTTGGTACATTATTACAGATGAACTTTCGAAAATCTCCATGAAACGTAGGGGATTCCACAATGTTCTCCAGAAACCTGGTAAAGTAGTTTTTGCAAACGGGGATTAAAAATTTAATATAAATAATTTATTTATCTAATTCATTAGAGTTGACAAAAAGTAAATATACTGAAATTAGTAAAAACAATTCTCATATTTGGCGTGTTTTTTGAAAATGCTTTAAAAGTTCCTTCTCTCATGTATGATGCTTATATGTCACTCCCATCATGTTGCTGTTAAAGAAGGCTTTTATGTAAAAATCCAAACCTAGTAGTACCTTGAGAGCATTGTTTGCATGCGTAATTCGTTATGGGCAAAAAGTTTTAATGTTTTTAAACGAAAATATTGTTCGTTATACAATATATGGCAGTAGTTACCAAGCTAGAAATGCCAAGGCCAGATTAGCTTGTATGTTTACTTCATCCGGCAACACGACACGTGGGCAATCTGCCTCTAGGGACAATTTATGAAAAACTGGCTCCAATTTACGTGCCACAAACGCGAAAAATACCCGGAAAACGCCACGTTGCCAGCCATGAACCTACGACCAGTGGTTTTATCTTGGCCACTGGTAAATACAGTATAATATTAGCCATTGTTAGTGATTGACCATTAGCGATGCTTTCACAGTGTTATGCAAAGAATTTTTGTGAATCTTGATTATATATATATTATTATATATTATTATATATTATAATATATTATATATAAATTGATATTTCTCAAATATTAATTTATATTTAATGAATGAATAAAATAATTCTCCACAATAATTAAACAAGTAAAAACGTATTTATCGATTACAGTAAAAAAAAAAAAAAAAACATAATTAATGTTGATAATTGCAGAAAATATATCAACATTTTCAAAATGATATTTATTATATTTTTAGGAACACAAGGAAATAATATATTTTTGAAGACGAAGCTAAAAAAGTGAATATATTATCATAAAAAGGTGACATTTTCAATTTCTTAAAGGCAATGGATGATATTTTAAATAAAAATCCACTCACTCAAAAGATTTAGGTACTAAGCTGCGAGTTAAAGTCAATGCAAAATTTGTTTATAGGAATTTTTGTCTAAATATATTTTTTTATAATAATACATTTTGTCTTAAAATCATCTTATACTTTTTCTTGATTATCCCAAAGAAACGTTTTAACTAATTACATTATTAGTGATTAAGAAGAGAATTACATAAAGATCCATCAGGACGACATTATATATTATCTACATAATAAATGTTAAAGCTTAGAATAAAACTATTTAAAATAGAATCTATCTAGAAATATTTATCTTCATGACTGAATAATAAATCAATACTTATCAAATAATGGATAAGTACATTTTTATAGGTTTGAATATATTTTAAAGCATTGACTTAATCCAATCGAATTTCTTTTGCACATTTTATACATTAAGAATCTACTTATTTTAATAAAAAATCAGAAATATCTCTATGATTTATTATAAAATAAAACATTTAATTTACTTTTAAAGATTATTAATTACGTCATATTTTTAATAATAAAATAAATAAATAAATATTTGGGATATATTTCATGTTATTTGTTTTGACTTATCGGATTTTTAAATTTTATATTCTATTCCAATATCGCTTCAAGGTATAAAATTTGACTGGAGCATGTATTAAATACATAAACATTATGGCTTTTATTATAAAAAATATTAAATTTTTATTAAATAGTTTAATCTCTATTTATTTATCATTTATTATCTGTAATTTATCTCTATAAATGTTTTTATAAATCAAGTTAAAATTTCTTTTGCTGTATTTTCAGGTAAAATTCGTTAAATGTCTGACAAATATATCGATTTAAATATTATATTTAATTGAAGAAATCACCTGAAATCATATAATTTGTTAAATTAATTTCTATACTTGTAACTATTTAAATTTAATTATATCTGTCAAATATTTAATTATGTTTAGAGGAAATTGATGAAAGTTAATAATATTGTTTATTTTAATCTAACTTAGCAATAGAAAAACCACCAAAAAAAGAATAAACAATATTAGCAAAAAATAAACAAAAAATACACTTTTTTATTAGAAGAGTACATTTTGAAATAATATCTAACCATTTCAGAAATGAATCAGTCTGAAACAATCTACTTTAGAAATGATTCACATATCAAAAATTCTCAAAGAAACGCTTTTATTGGTGTAGAGAATTGTTAGGGGTAAAGTTACCCCATCATATACCATGCATTTACACACATATCATGATTAAATTCTATATTTAGTTAAAAGTTTATCGGGTTTCAGGGTGGTGAGGATGGTGAAGTTGAGACCACCCCATTATTAAATACATTGCCATACTTTCTAGATATGTCCTCAAAGTTTCGGCTTTGTATCTTAAGTATAAGTGCATGAAATTTGAATTGAAAGACTTAAAGACATGATACAAAGTTAGATAAAAGGGTTTAATATTAGTAATAATATGAGAAATATAGAATCACAACTGAAACACTTGAGTTCTCAAACCTATAAATTAATATAAATTGAATTTTAGTTTGTATGAAATAATAAATCAAATCAAGACAAACAATATAATCCTCGAACTTCTATTTCATTCTCAAATAAAGAATTTTTATGAATTGCTAAAAATATGAACTTATAAAATAATAATCAATTGACTTATTTTAGACAATTTACCCAAAATTATTAATAATTAAACTCGTATCATCATCGATGAAAAAGTATTTTAAAATAGTAAATTTTTTATTTTTAGCAATTGGCAATTTATATACTGTTTTTCTATTGTTCAAAGATTAGAATTGAAATACAACTTATTTTATCCAATAAATAATAAGAAAATAAAAACAAAATCTATTCGTAGATTACATTATTAATATTGAGAAAAACAACTGATATATGATAGGATTGCAAGCAACTCTTCCAACTCTTTTTGAGATTTAACAATAGATAATAAATCAAAATCCTTGAAATTTAATATATATAAAATCTTCAACTATAATCTCTTAGAACTTCTAAAATAATCTTTATATTCGTTTAACAAGAAAACATATTTCTTATCTAATATAATAGTAAATTTTTAAATCTATTTTTAATTATTTATCATTAATTTAAAACAATGTATTGTCATGCAGAAGATAAAAGAGTATAAATGTTATTGATATAGATCCATATGATATAAGGTTTCATCTCATTAAAACCATCTCTACTCTTTTATCTT